>NW_004955414.1:18172303-18220069 GCF_000276665.1 Chinchilla lanigera
CACGCGCCGGGAGGGCTGGCCCGGGACGGCCGCGGCCGGCCGGCACGAGGCGCGGCGTCGCAACCCTGGGGCGTCCGTGTCCTCTTCCTTCGGCCCGGGGCCGCCGCTCCAGCGCTCCAGCAGTTTGAACGAGACGCTGCGATAAAGCGGGGGCCGGGGAGACCCGTCCGCCATGGTGGCGGCACTCACTCCGGGGGGGCCGGCCTCGGGGAGCCGCGGCCAACCCCCCCCTCCGTCCCCGCTCCGAAGGCGCTCAGTGGCCGTGGTCCCGAGGTCTGGGTCCTGCACCCGCAGGGCGCGGGGCTTTGGGAGACTGACGAAGAGACAGGCAGAGATTTATCTGTCGCGGATCAAGTTTCTGTGGCTTCAGGCGGCAGCGGCTCCATCCCGGGCTGCCCCTTCCGCCTCAGTGGCGACCCTCACGCGCGACCCCTGCCTCTGCCCGGGCAGCCGAGGGCATCGCGGCCCGGCCGGGGAGGGATCCCAGCGCGCCGTTCTTCGGTTCCGCGCCCGCCCTCCGGCGGCCGGCCGGCCTCCCCCTCACACTCCCGCTCCGGCTCCCGCTCCCTCCCCTTGGCTGTGCGCTCGCAGCTCCCTTTTGTTGCAAATAAACTTTGTGGCACAGGAAAGGGGGCGGGGGGCGGAGCCTCGCGCCCAAAAGAGGGGGTGGGCTCCCGGGCGCGCGCGAGTCTGGGAACCTGGTGGGGGAAGGGAATCGGGGAGGAGCCGAAGGAGAAACAAGATGCTTGAACATTTGGAGACAGAAGCGACCCTCCGCAGAAGTCCCGCGGGGTTATGAGCGGCCGCCTAGGACTCGCTGAGACACACGCAAGTTCGGAACGTGGTCAGCTTAGCAGACACACAGCCACCCTGGCGCACGCACCGCGGCTCAGCCGCTTTCGCGCGGGAACACCTCCTGCGCTAGGGGCTCCAACATGGCAACCTCAGACCCACAAACTCTCGTACACACCGACGCTCAGGTAGGTACACGCAGAAACACTCTCCTGGCGAGAGCCGGGAGGGGGATCCCAAGCCAGGAGGAGCGGTAGGCGGGGCACACCGCTCCCCGTCCCGCCCCTTCACCTCTCCTTGGGCCCGCCCCCCGCGGCGCGAACCCCGCTGCACCACGCCCACGTCCCTCCCCGCAGGGTCCCAAAGGGGCCACCCGTTCCACCTCCCTGCGGCCTGCACTGCCCTCTCGCATCTCTCAACCCACAGTCAGCTCTATAGAAGCCCCACCCCTGAGGGGCCATGCCCCGCCCTTACTTTTGCTGCTACCACGCCTCCACCAGCTCCACCTTCCAAGAGAAGCTCCGCCCTGGACCCCACCCCCTCTTTCTCTGGCGCCCTGGCGTACGCAGCTCTTGCGCCCTCTGCCGGCTAATCTTTACAACCCTGGGACCCCCTAGGGATGCAGGTAAAGCTGCATCCACCCTCTGCAATCGGACAGTTAGCGAGTTAGTATGACTTTTTCAGTCGTTCAAACGTTCTGTTCGTTCTCTGGCCTTCCACACAAAAGGGAACGCCCTTGACTTCCCACTGCCAGACCTACACGCTAACCTGTGGCCGCTCCAACCTCCTTGCAGGGGAGGGGCAGGACGCTTCTATTTCGCACTGATCTACCCTAGAGTTCCTGTCCTACTTCTGTCCCAGTCTGGTGAGTCTGAGGTTGTGTCAGGTACTAAGGCGTCACCTCTTCCTCCCCTTCCCTCCCCTTTCCTCACCTGTTAAATCCTTTTCATCATCCCGGGTGCAGTTTAAATGCTGGACCCTACATCTGAATAATTGAAAAGTTTGGGGGTGCCTCTGATGTATAAGTAATAGTATTTCATTTATTTTATTTAATCCTACGGGGAAAGTAACTCTGATCAGTGTCAAAGTCAGGAAAACATGGTAAGTTTTAGAGTCTTCAAACGCTATGCTTCTCCAGCCTTCCCTGGCCTCAGACCCTGATGAAGTAGGGGTTCTTTCCCCTCTGCACCCCAGCAGCCTCTTCTTCATCGTCATGGTCATCCTGCCCCTGCCCTCCTTCGGCCTGAGCTCACCACCCATCAGGAGCAGCATGGGGTGCCCTGTGCTGTCAGCCCTGCCCCAGCCCTCTCCAGGGAGAGGGCCCTCCAGCCCTGGCCCTCCAGCCTCACTCAATGGCACAGCCTCAGGGAGATACTGTAGGTTCTAGTCTGTGCCTTACCCAGCCCACCCCACTGCTGTGGTTGTATAGTGTGCTTCCTTCTGGCTGCAGGGAATATTCCGATGTGGGAACATAGTGCTTTCATCCATGTCTTGATGGGCACTTGGGTGTTTGCAGCTGTTTCCAGAGTGTGGTGTGTGACTCTGGGGCAGATGGACATATGTGCTCAGGCACAAGGAATGTCATTGTCCAACATTAGGAGGCATCATCAAGCTGAGCTGAAACATCTCTACTGTTTTAGGATTGCCCATGTATCCTTTTGTATGAAGTACTTGTTCCTGTTCATGCTCCTAGTGGGTTATAGTAGTTTTGATATCTTATGGCATTGTGTTCTAACCTTTCCATCCTCAGTACCCTGCAGCTGGGGGAGGAATCCTCATTTTATTGCTGTATCCCAGGTAAGGAAACAGGCTTGAAGTTCCAGAATCTGATGCAATCCACTGCCCTGAGTAAGTGCATCCTTGTAAGGTCAGAAACCTTCTACCTCAGGTAAGAAATCTTCTCTGCCAAGGAAGTCAGGTCACATCACTACCAGTGGCCCCCAGAGTCTTTTGACCACCAACCATTCCATGAACTTCTCATCCCCTAGTCGGTCCTTCCTTGCTGGCTGGCTCTCTTTATGTCCTTAATACTCCTTCCCAGCTGTAATGATCCAAGAATTTGTGTTTATTTCATTATTGCCTGTTTCTTCCATTCAGCTGAGCTCCCAGAGAGAAGGGACCCACTGCCGAGCACGATGCCTGGCATACAGTAGGTGCTCAGTCAATCGTTTATTAAATGACATCTTTCCTTGTGTCACCTCCAAGCCCCTGGATTCTGAGTCTGGGCAGAGTCTGGGTCTGACCTCAACTCACAGCACTCAGAATGTTCACTAACAAGCCTGAGGGAGAAAGGAACCAACTGCATCCTTTGCTACGACAGATCCTGTGCCTCTGAGCCTTTCCTGCCTAGAGCGGAAATCTCCCCAAGAGGAGACCTGGTTCCTGATTCTCTGGCTTCCCAATCTTGACCCGACTCATCTGCCTCCCCATCTTCTAGTACCAAGAGCCAACACTCAGGGTTTTCTGTTTTAGAAGTTCCGTCCCTGAGCCTGGCCTTCCTTCCAGCCTTCCTTCTTCTTCACCCACCCGCCCCACATCCTCTCCTTCAGCCCTCCCTCCCTCACCAGGGCCACTGCCCCAGTATGCCACCATCCAGGCCACCACCTCACTAGCTCCTTCTCCTCCCCAGATCCCTACTGTCAAAGTTTGCAGGACTCTGCCAAGGCCCCTCTCTGCTCACTCTCTCCTCTGGGGTGCCATCCACCCCTCAGTCTCATGCCATATTGGGGCCAACTTCTCCCCACGCTTTGCATCTTCTGTAAGCTGCCTTCCTGAATATCTTGTCTGTTGACTCCAAACTCCTAGCAGGATGAAGCTTCATCCCCAGCTTAGACCCCACCTCCCACCCCAGTCGGGGTCACTGCCCGCCTTTCACCTACATCTACCTGGTCAGGATAGGACCTGACTAGAGGGATTAGTTTTGGCTGTGGACAGAAAAGGCCTGAAAAACTGGTAGCTTTTTAAAAAAGCCATTTATTTCTCTCTAGTGCAGAAGCCCAAACTAGAATGGTTAGAGACCCACGCTGGTCCCAGATTCTTGCTTTACCAGACACAGAAGGCCTGTGCCCAAATGGTCCAAGATAGTGCCCCAGCTATACCCTGCACTTTGTAAGAAACAAGAAGGCTTTGAGGTGTGGGAAAAGATATCACCTATCTCAAAGACACTCCTCCCTCCCCATATTAAACTGCCTTAGGGCACTTTGCTGATACCCAGGAAGAAGTGACCTGGAGTGCTTAGCTGCAAGAGAGCCTGGGAAATGAAGTTTTCATTCTAGGAGGCCATGTGTCCAATATTGTGGCTGGCAGCCAGCCAGCCCCCTCTGCCATGCCTTCTTAGAGGACTTGGTTACTGGGACTTGGCAGGGAAGGTAGGCACTGGGATGAAGGATCAAGGAAGGGAAGGGAGGGAAGGTAGGTAGAGGGATCGAGTACCCGGGCTGGAGGAAGGCTGTATGACCTTAGCAAATCAGTTCCTACTCCCATTAGTTGCAGGAAATGCTGTAAGGGACAAAGGTGAAAATGTGTATAACGCACATTGTTTGGTCCCTGTAACCCACAGCGCCCAATTGCTGGCCTCTGCTCTCGTTATCATGGCCCCTTGGTACTTGTGTGGACTGGTCCCCAAGCCCTTTGCTCTCAGGCTCAGGCTATGACCCTTCTATCCTGCTTCCAACACCCCCCAGCCTTTGCCTGTGCTGGCTCCTACACTGGAAACTCTCAGCTCCATCACATCCATCCTTCAAGGGCCAGCCGCCCTGCTCCATCCCTCAGGAAGTCTTTCCCAACCCCAAGCCCTGGAGAGTCGCCCTGGATCCCTCTGAACCCACATCATTCGCTCTAGTGCCTCACTAGACTATCTTCTCACTCCTGTCTGTGTTCCCTGTATGTCCCACCCCAGGGGGAGCAGAGCACACCCGGGTAAGGTCCCAACCCCCACCTATCACTGCTGTGTTCTGGGTTAAAGTGAGGAGGGTGGGGAGGAGGAAGTGGATGAAGGGAGGGAGAGAGAAAGAGGGACTTGAAGTCTCCAAACAGCACTTGGAGGCCTTGATACTGGCATGTAATAAATGGTTTTTCCTTCTATGGGAACAGAAAGGGCTTATGGGTTATGGTTTTTATTCTCAAAAAAAAGTGTGATGAGCTTTGCTGCCTCCTCGGTAAGAGAGAAAGAGAAACAGTTGCAACATCCTGCTTTAAGCGCCCTGTTGCCTAGTCCATAAGTTTTGGAGCAACTTGTGTTCCAAAAGGACAAAATAATTCAGATGGAAACATTCACAGAATGCTTACTATGTTCCAGACACTGTTCCAGGTACTGTTTTGCACATATTAATTTAATCTTCACACCAACTTTATAAAACAGGCATCATCATTATTTCCATTGCTCGGCTGCGGAGAGGAACAAAGAGGTTCCCAAATAACTTTTCTAGAGTAACACAGTTGGGTAAAGCCAGGATAAACACACAGGTAGACTGGCTGTGGAGCCTGTACCCTCTATGCAACTCTCCCAGAGAGAAGCTAGGAAAGCAATTTACCCGTGACCCACAATTTCCACTCCGGCAAAGTAACCACAGAGTCACAGCTCTTAGTCAGGTGGGCCAGTCACCTGGGACTCCCTACAGGGCTCTGCTGGGCTGTGGACAGAGGCCTGTGTCTTCTGCTTGTGATTCTCCCGCTGCCCCTGCCCCAAAAGTGCAAGGTGATAACATCTGTCTGGCATGGTGCAACCTTGCACCCAGCAGGGAATCTGCAGCAGCCTGTCTTCTACTGCCTCACAGGTCCCTCTCACTGTGGCCCAGAGAATTCATGTTTCTTCTGCTCACACCACCAGCCTCTCCAGCAAGGACACTGAGTGGATCTCGAGGGGGGCTGAGCCTGCTTTTCCTTCTTCCTCTTCCAGCTGCAAACAGGCTCCCCGACATGGTTAGGAAGTTTAGCTCTCGAGAGCCCCGCTCTGGATGCCCCTGTTGCAGGCAGTCCTGAGGCTTAGGAAGGGCTAGAAGAGAAATCCTGCATACTTTCATATTAAATTTCATATTCCCTCCCCTACCCTGTCCCTCCGCCCTCACTTCTGCCCACTCTGTCTCCTGCAGTGGAGGACTCCTGGCCTGGCGGGCTCTCTTGCTTACTGCAGGTCTGTGTGGGGTACCAGCAGCGAGGGCAGGCTGGATTGTTCCACTTGGGGCAAACAGGTCTGGAAGAGGGGATGGGGTGAGGACTACAGAGTAAGGGGGAGTGCGGCAGGGCTGGCTGGCTGGGAGGAGGAAGGAGGAACCAGAGCAGAGAGGGTGACCCCACGGAGCAGTGATGGCGCATCTGGAGGAGGGCAGGCAGGGAAGAGGACTCCCTGCGGCTGTATGATTCCCCTTTGCCACCTGCTCGAGGGACCTTCGGGACCTTCGGGACCGTTAGTAAAGATGTCTTTACTCAGCTTTGTGCTGCTCAGATCTGGGTTTGAGAGGCCGCTCTGGGAGCTGGCCCCAGCTGCCTTCTGCGTACTCACAGGTTGGAATGGGGGACTTGAGAGAGCAGGGGTGGAACGCAGCCAGGGCACTGCCCTGTGACCTTGGGCTTCCAGTCGTGGGAGCTTCCTGAGCAGCCTCCTGGTGGCCCTGAGTCTCCTCAAGCTGTCGGCTTCTTTTAGAATGAAGCAGGGTTGAAGGGTTGTTTCCCCTTCTTGGGGGAGGCAGATGAAGCAAAAGTGAGGTCTGGGCTCTTCCTAGCATTGAATGCTCTGGCCCTACCCAGCTCCTTTTCCGGGCACCCCTTCCACACACCCAGCCCCCCCGGGCTTCACTGCTGCCCAGCCATGCTGATTTATTTCGCCCTCTGGTTCACACAGTGCCATCCCCCAGGAGCTGCTGCTTCTGCCAGCTGCTCTGGTTCCTCCCTCTGCTGAGCTCCATGACCTGCCGTACCTGGACAGCTCTTGCCCTTATCTGGGGCCAGCTGTGGGACAGCTCTGGTCTCCTCAGCTTTCACACACAGGAGGCCGCATACCTCCTCCCAGCCCTCTCCTGAGTGTCCAAGGCAGAGCCCAGAAGAAGGCTGGCCCAGGCCATATCAAAGTGCTCCCCACCTCTGTCTGCCGAGCCTCCACTTAGCCTCTGACATCTGGTTCAGATGGTTCCTCCCCAGAGAAGTCTTTCCTGACTGCTTGAACAAGGCCATGGGCATCCTGTGGGCAGTGATACGGGTCACAGCTCTGATATCACTGTGTCAGTGTCTACACCTACAGCTGTTGGGAGCTGGAATAGGGCATGACTAGAACTTCTTTTTCTAGGACCTCAAAGCTATTCAGGCTTGAGTACAAGGTCTCAATAAAGGCTTACTAAATAAGTGGAATATCATGCCTTCCCACCAGAGAGCCCATATTCATCCCGCAAAACCCAGTTTAAATGCCTCTTCCTGAAAGCTCTCACTTCCCTTTTCTACTTTCCCTCATGCCTTCGTTGGTGATTCCAAAGCATGTATTACAGTACAAAGTACAGTATAGTACAAAGCCTCTGTTACAGTACAAGTCACACTGTACTTCTGTGAGCAGCTTAGCATGGCTTGCTGGCTTTCTCACCTTTTCTTTCTTTCTTTCTTTCTTTCTTTCTTTCTTTCTTTCTTTCTGCACTGGGGGCTGAATCTAGGAACTTCACACTAAGCTACATCCCCAACCGTTTTCTCATATTTTAATTTTTAACGCAGGGTCTCAATAAGCCTCTGAATTGCCCAGCCTGGGCTTGAACTTTCTGTCCTCCTGCCTCAGCCTCCTGGAGTGCTGGAGTTACAGGCTTGTACTGCCATACCCAGCTTAACATGGTTTTCTTTACTCTTTCTGGCTGATCGGGAGCTTCTGGAGGGCCAGGCCCAGGCCTATTGGTCTCTGTGTCCAGAGGGCCTGGTCTTGAGAAAGGGCTCAATAAATAGTTGATGAAGTTTGGAACTATGAGGGGTTTTGCTCTATGCCCACCCAGCTGAATTTTAATTCTCTGCACAGTTTGGGGTTGGTGGGGTGCCCTGGCTGTGACAGTGAACGTGACAGCATCCAGGCCTCAGGCCCAGTGCTGGTGAACTCAGCCACCCCGCCGCTGCCACTTGGCCGTGAGTTTCTGTATCAGCTCTTGTGGCCGCCGGCGGAACTTCCTCTGGGTGAAGTAGAAGAGGATGGGGTCCAGCACGCTGTTGGCGCTAGCGAAGGGCCGCGTGCCTTTGTAGGCAGCAGCAAAGGTTTCCAGCATGGGACAGGGGACACCTGACATAGAGCGCACTGCCAGGTAGGCTGTTTTGGTGACATGGAAAGGCAGGAAGCTGATGGCAAAGACGGCTGCCACAACCACGGCCATGCGGGCTGCCTTGCCCCGCCGCTCCTGGGCCACAGGCCCTGCGGGGCCACCTTGGCGGCACAGGCGGCGAGCCAGGCGACAGTAGCAGGCCAGCAGGGCGGCACAGGGCAGCAGGAAGCCAATGACCGTGAGGGCCATACCGTAGGGCAGGTAGTGGGCGGCCAGGGCCGGCGGGCTCAGGTCATAGCAGACGGTGCGGTTCCGCTGGATGCCTGTGGCCGCATAGACGGCTGTGGGCAGGCACTGTGCCGTCACCACCAGCCACACAGCGCCACACACGAGCCAGGCAGCCCTGCGGCCCCCACGCTTGTGCCAGGGGGCCAGGGGGTGGCAAATACCCAGGTATCGCTGGAAGCTGATGCAGGTGAGGAAGAGGATGCTGCCGTGCAGGTTGGCGTAGAAGAGGAAACGAACCAGGCGGCACATGAGGTCCCCGAAGGGCCAGTGGTCCCCTTGGGCGTAGTTGTAGATGAGCAGGGGCAGGGAGCAGGCATACAGCAGGTCGGCCAGGGCCAGGTTTAGGGTGTACACGGCTGTGCGGGTCAGGGCCCGGCGAGAAGCGCAGATTTGGGCAATGACACAGAAGTTCAATGGCAGGCCAGCCACCAGCACTGCTGAGTACACCGGTGGCAGCAGCAGACGCTTGAAGTCCTCGTGGTAGACACAGGTGGTGGGAGGCAAGCTCAAGCCTTGGATTGTGCTATTGTCCCACTCCATGACTGCCCAACTGGGCTTCCTACATTTGGAGAGGCTGGGGAGACAATACACAACCTGTTAGTGACGTGCTCCCTGGCCACCCTAAGCAGGCCCTACCCCTTTCTGGGCCTTCATCCTCCTATCTGAACAATTGGGGCATCAACTCTGTCATTTCTTATACTTTCCATACCATGGAGGCCTCACACAACTCTAATTTCAAGGAAACTTGGAATACAATAAAGCTCAACTTCAGGAGAGATTCAAGTCCCTTTTATTCTTTTTTTGGTACTGGGAATTGAACTCATGACTCACACTTGCCAGGCAGGCGCTTATGCCGCTGAGCTATATCCCCGGCCCATCCTCTTTTATTCTTAGTATGCATTTTCTATTATCCTTTCTAATAAACTTCTATTCATTCTTCAGAACTCTGATCAGATGTCTCCTCTGTTAGTGAAAGTAGATGGACTTGGGTTCAAATCTCATTTCTGCTACTTTCTAGTTATGTGACCTGGGGGTAGGGATCTACCTTCTCTGGGTCTCAGTTTCCCTGTCTGAGAAATGGGGGAATGTGGCACGCACCTCTAAGGGATGTTGTGAGGTTAGAAGCACTAAAACAAGCTTATGAAGGGCTTCTCCTGAGCTGGGGTGGGGGGAAGGGAGATGGAAATTGTGGTCATATTCGGCCTGCCTGCCTTTCACAGACTGAGGACTTCCTGAGAAGAAGTGGTAGATTTGGTGCCTCTCTGTCTCACAGCCAGGTCCAGGGTCCAGGGCAGAGGGGTCCCTGGTACCTCAGCCCAGATAAATGGTCCACACACCATGAGCTCACTGAAGATAGCTCCCACTTCTGCAGCTTGAACTCCACCTTCCAAAGACATGGTTCTTTGTCTGGCTGCAGCCTTGTTATCTGTAAAACAGGGCAAGGAGGTGACTTGGGAGTTTCCCAAGACCTGTTTCCAGTTGACCAAAAACTGCCGCAGAGGTCTAGCAGCTCCACGCTCCTCCACAGTGCCCCCTGGTGGCCAGAGTGAAAATAGCTTCTCCAACGGCAAACCGGAGGGACAAAGCTCACAGCTTTATGTTGTTTGTTTGAGACAGGGTCTCAGTGTGCAGTTCAGGCTGTCCTTGAACGCAATATGTAGCCCAGGTTGGCCTCAAACTCGCAGCAATCCTCTTGCTTCAGGCTTCTGAGTGCTGAGGTTACAGGCATGCAGCCCATGCGAGGCCCTGCAGCTTTACGGAGATGGAAATTTACAGTGAGGGGCCAGGACTGCTGGGACTTGGTGCGTTAAGAGCAGAATCAGGATCAGAACCCAGTCACCTGATTCAGAGGAGGCAGCTTGTGGGAGGGAGAGCTTGCAAGGGCAGCTTAAGAGCTAGGCAGCCCTGGGTCCAACGTTGGGTGCCCTACTGCCATGCTGTGTAACCCAGGCCACGTCAACTGCTTTTTCTGCCTGTATCCTCAGTAGTAAAATGTGTCATGGGCCTTATGGTCAGTAGGTGCGCGACACCATGCCACTGCATCTGACACCCTCTCCCACCTCTTGTTAGTTCAGGCTGAGTTTTGGGGGAATTCAACAGCAAAATGCCTTAAATCTGACTCCTGAGTCTTCTGAATACTCCTGGGTAGGGGTATTTCCACATCAGTAGTACCAGAGAGAATTTATAGTCAATTCAATGGACCTGTTGAACAAAGCCTTGGAGATGAGTCCAGTTCTCCCCTTTGCCCATTTTACAGATGGGAAAAACTGATGCCTAGAAAAATTATGAAAAGCACTCAGAGAGTAGTAAAGGGTTGAAGCCATATGCCCAGCCCTGCCACATGTGAGCTGTGTGGCCTTGGGTGTATTATTTACCCCCATACCTCAGTTTCCCTATCTGTAAAATGAGTTACTATGGTACCTGCTTTATAAAGCAGTTGTGAAGACAGTGCGAGGTACAAGACCAAGTGTTAGCTGTTCTTAACCATGAATATACCAGCTAAGTGAGGGTATAGAAATTTTAAAAAGTTATACTCGAGCAAAAGTAATGTTCTTCCCAATTTAAAATTTTATTTTAATGAAATTATTCTACCCAAATGCTGGGTAAAATGAGAAGGTTTGGAGTCTCTGTCTGCGTCCCACACCCCATATCGCCTTTGGTTATCACAGATCCCTGATGTACTTCCAGCCTGATTTGAGGACTCTGTGTGCCCAGCTGAGATGAGGTAGGCATGGAGGCGGGCAGTGGCCCCTGCAGTGTGTCTGGAAGACCAAGATCAGAATGGGCAGGAGGAAGGTCACTCCTTCATCTCTACGCTCACTCACTCAGGCTGTGCTCTCACTCACATGTTCATTCTCATTTCCACATGCCAGACATCGCCTTGCTGCCTGTGGGACAGCCAAGGCCACAGGGCAGTCTGTAGATGTAGATATTGCCGACAGACACACACACACACACACACACACACACATATTAGCCTGAAGGGAGACCACTGTGAGCCACGGGACACAAGGGACTTTTCAGAGGAGGATGGAGGACGCTGGGGGCGAAGGAAGATTGCCAAGGGTAGAAAAAGGTGTGAGGACATGGAGGAGGGGGCAGGTAGGGTCTGAGAGGAGAGCAGTATGGCTGGAAGGGTGCTGTGTCCCTGAACCTTCCTTTGGGAGACCTCAGTTTTCCGCTTCTTCTGCTTCCTGGCAAGACTGGTCTTTCCAGGAACCACCTCCCCCCCGCTGCCCCCGCCCGCGCCCCCACCCCATGGAAGGCGGCAGGGGCCATTCCAGGAGGGGATCCTGGAGTTGCAGACTGGGCAGACCTCAGGGCCAGGTGAGGAAGGCAGGCCTGGCTGTCACCTGGCTCCCCACCACGTCTGCCTTCTGAGGACCCTGGAGGCTGAGTCTTTACCCTAGCTCCCGGCAGGGGCTGCCAGAGGGAGGGCTTGCTGGGCCCCAGCCCTGAGCATCAGCTGGCCGCTCTCACATCCGTCACCCACTCTTGAATCCTAAGTCCTGGACCAGCTCAGATCCCAAGCTCTCGGGGCTCGGTGGCTCTGACTATATCCTTCCCCCTGTCCTGTGCTTTTGGAAAGATGCCCAAGCCTTATTCCTGATGTTTAAGGTTCCTGCCCAGCCCTCGAGTTTCGTCGCAAGGGTGCCAGGTCCCCTCCACTCTGCCTGCGCTGCTGCCCTTCTTCTCGCTGTACTCTTCCCAAGGTGCCAAGATGGCCACATGGGGCCAGCAGCCAGGGACGAAGATGTCCTCTCCAGCCTCCCCTTCACACAGTACCATTCAGCAACATCTCTGCTGTCAAACCTGTGTGTCCACCGAGCTCCTGACCCCGTGTTTCATCCTCTTTTGATCCCCCAGCTGGATGGGATCCTTCCTTGGGGTCCCAAACTCTCTGGGCTGCCTTAGGTCAGTGCTGGACCCAGCCTGCTGCCCAGTCACAGCTCCTTAAGTCCAGTCTCCCATCCACCCTGCCCCATACTGACCCAGAGATGCAGGACACTCACATGCAGCCTCCTGTCCCCGCAGCAGGTTGGTGGGCCCAAGTGTATTGGGGCAAAGGGAAGCCAGGGCCGAGGCTCCTCACACTCCTGTTCTCAGGCAGGCTGCGACACCTCCAGTTGTGGACAGACGGACAGCTTCCTCTGCTTCCTGGAAGGTCTGTTTGACTGAAATAGTCACTACAGGGTCCACCTCCTCCCTGCCACCCCCAGCACTTCAGCCTGGCGGAAACTGGGCCTAGAGGAGTGAGGAGGCGGAGAAAAGGCAGAGAAAGGGCATCCGTCCCAGAACCCCACCCCCACTGCAGCGATGGAAAGACAGGAATGAAGGGGGAGAGAGGACTGGAAAGGACCGGAGGTCAAAGGCCAGTCCCACAGACCCAGCAGTTTTCCTTCCCCTCAGCCTCTCTGTTTCTCGTCAGTCACACGGCTGTAACGCCCAGAGGCCCTGTTCATTTTCGCAGTCCCTCCCTCCCTCCCTTGCTTCCGTAGTTCCTGCACCAGTACACTCACCTCCCTGTGGCTCTACGTGGCAATCCACTGGGTACTCACTAGGTAGGCTTCTTCACCCTCTCCTTTTCTTGTTCCTTTTCTCCGTATTTATTGAGCACCTACCATATATTGTGGCCCCTCCCACATCTCCCAGTTAGCAGCTTCTTTCCTGGGCAGGCCCCAAGGAGCTCATCAGGAGTGTGTGTGTGTGTGTGTGTGTGTGTGTGTGTGTGTGTGTGTGTTCCTGAGACTTCACCCAACTGATATTCTTTCTTGCTGTGCCAAGTCCTCCCTGACCCCTCCTTACCACCAATTCAGACTTTGGAGCTATTAGGACAATCAGAGCGGGAGAGGTGTCTCCTCACTGTCCCTGGGAGGCTGGCTCAGGGTGGAGGTCGCATTGAAGGAGGGTGACCTGGTTGGGGGGGGGCGCGGCGATTTGCTTTTGAAGCAACCAGGTAAGAATAGAGTGGTGCAGGGAAAGAACATGACACCAGGAGATGGAGGCCCGGGTTCTCTCCGAGCCATCTTGGTAGAATGTAGTCATAGTGGGCACCGGCGTGGTGAGGGGATGAATGGCCACAGGGAGTAAGGCCTCCTTTCACCCCATAGGATGCTGAGGTCACTTCTGGAATCCAGGAGCAATCAGGGCATTGATCTCACCCCAAAACCACCTTAGAGGCAGAAGTTTGAGAAACCAAGCAGGAGCCTAAAGCTTGGACCAAACCGAGGAAGTTTGGTTTGAACTGTGGGAAAATCCCTGGTCAGTTAGTTGTGTACAAATTGAGCACCTACTGCTTATTCAGTTCTACGCCAGGAGTTTGCTGGTGCCAGCTAAGGGCACGGGCCTCCCTTGCCTGATTTGAGCTGTGCTGGAGGGCAAGGTGGGGAAGGGGCCCTCCTGCCTGGCAGCAGTGCCTTGTTGGTCTTCAGGATGGCCACCGTCACCAGGGTGGGTGACTGTCTGTCCCAGGAATGGGAGCAGCTCTGAAGGCTTCCTGGGGGTACCAGCCCAAGGGTGCCGAGCCCTTGGATTTGGGTTAGACATCTGAGTGGCTTCAGTTGCTGCCACTGGGACTGAAGTCTTCCCTGCACTGAGGACTTGTGGCCATGAGGTGGTGCCAGTGGACAGCCCCGACAGCCATGGGCACATGTGTCCGAGGACCAACTTCCTGCCTCAGTTCATCTGACTACTGAGCCTTTCTCCTAAGTACCCCTCCCGCGCAAGCTTCAGCCCTGTGCTCAGATTCTCAACCTGGCCCACATGCCTCACAGAGCCGAGGGGACTGGGCTTCGGCGCCAAGGCCAGGACTGAACCCTGCGCACTTGAGGTAGAGGCTCTGGAGAATCACCACCTCCGCTCCAGTGCACTAGCAGCGAGAATAGCAAAGCCCTCGCCCTCTGGGGGACCACCTCTGTCCATTTCCTTCCCTCAGCCCAGGTGACAACCCTAAGGTCAGTTCTACAGCAGAAGCAATGAGTTTAGACCCAAGGAAGAACTGACAAAATTGCAGCTCTTTGGGCTATTCAGATGCCGTAGTCTCAGGGTGCCCTTTAGGTGACCGCATAGCCTGCCACTGACAAAGCCTTCATGACGGGAGAGGGTGAGGGAGACTCTCTGGAGGCAGAAGCTGGAAGCCTGAGTCACTACCTGTCAGTTGGTCCCATCAGAGAGCAGCCAGACATGGCCAGACCTGGTGAGAGGCTTCCCAGCCTCAGGCCAGCCTGCCGGGAAACCAAGCCCGGGAATCCCCTTGCTGGGCCCCTGGCCCATGAGCTGAGCAGTAAGGACACAGGATGACAGGGGTTCAGACTCAGCTTCTTCCGCTGAGGAGTCAGACAGGCTGGGGTCCACCACCAACTTGCTGTGTGACTTGGGGATAGCTGAGTCAGGTAAACAAGGTTAATATGTTACCCACCATCCTCCCAGCCCTGGCCCCACATGCCCTCTGCCTGGAGCCCACCTCGGGCCAGCCTGAGGCCAGGTTCCTGATCCCAGTGCCTCCCTCACAGCCCAAGAGCAGTGGGCAGGAGCAGAGTCCTCCATCTGGAGGAGTTGTGGTCCCACCTGTGGTATCAGGCTGGCCACAGAAGCAGGCACCCAAGCAGGAGGGGACCAGGAGGGCAGAGAATCTGCTTTCTCTTCTCTTTTCCCACTTCCTTTCTTCTCCTGCTCAACAGGAATCAAAACGGGAACTGAAACCTCCACTTTGAGTGCAAAGAAGGGGAAGCAGCAGCTTTGCGGGGCTTGGAGTTGGGGTCCTTCTTTTGGTTTCTCTTTGGGCTAAGCAAAGAGGAAATATGCATCTCTGGAGCCTCTGGTACCCAGGCAACAGTAGCGGTAGCCGCACACCTCCCTCCCTCTCTCTCCCCCTCTTTCTTTCTCTCTGACATCTGGCTTTACTGAGCACTGTGAGGCACTGTGGAGAGGGTGGGGAGGGGCTGTGGAAGAGCTGAGGAGGAGCTCTGGGACCCCCCCTTTCCAGTCTCCCCGGGCCACAGAACCTCTGCCCCATAGAGCTAGAGTGGGAGGCCAGGTTCCCCGCCTGGACCCCAGGCTTTCCCAGTCCTTTGTCTCCCTGGGGAGGAGGCCCCTTGGATCTGCTTCTGAGAAGGAGCCTGCTGCCTGGCTGGTGCCTCCAGGAGCCGCCCATCCTCCCAGACCAGGCTCCAGACCTTGGCAGGAAGCAATGGCCGGGGTCCAGGGTGGTGCCTCACTGCAGGCAGTCATTGTTCTGCTTGTCCACAGCTTCTTCCCCACACTTCCCAGATCCCCTCTCCTGATGGCCACCCCGCCTCCTATCCTTCCTTTGGGAGGTCCCCTCCTTCCCCTTGGAGTCCTGAGACTCTGGGAAGGGTGGGCTAGCCGAAGACAGAGGAGTGGGTTCCTCAGGCCCTATGGCTGCCTTGGGGTGGGGTGAGCCACCTTCACCAGGTGCCTGGGAGTCAATTCTGAGGCTTTTGCTGGACAACAAGACAGGTTTTCCACTGGGTTTGCAAAGCTGGTAAGAGATGAGGCTAAGGCTGCTGCAGCCAGTTGAACTATGTGTCTGCTGGGTCCTAGACACTTGAGAAACCACCAGGGAAGACACCATCCAACATTAAAATCAGTGTGCAGAGTAGAGCGATGGGGACAGTTTCCTGAGAACTGTGGAGCACCTGGCTCCTTCTGCACCTGAAGCCTGACCTTCCACTGGATTTTTGAGAGCCGATAAAGTCCCATTTTGTTGCTTGAAATTAAGCCTGTAGATCAGCACCCCATGCCTCCCACTGCTCGTTCCACAGCCCTGGGCTCCCAGCTTTGGTCCCAGAACCCAGATGTCCCTGAATGGGAAGCTGGAGCCGGTCACTTATCTGATGGCTGCCAGCAGAAGGCAAGTGAGGGCAGAGGGGCTGCCAGGTGGGAATCAGTTCCCATGGGGCAGCCAGGAGAGCCCCTCTAGCCATTTCATCTCCCATGAGTTTCCCAGAGTAACCACTGTGTCATCTCTGTAGTTCCTGGGCAGGACAAATAGGAAGCTGAAAACCTGGGTTGCAGTCTTAGATTCATTACTCACTTGCTGTGTGACCTGGGAAAGTCATTTCAGCTCTCTAAGCCTCATTTTTCTAAGCTACTGGCTGCTAGTTTCTTGGCTGCTCTGAAGGTACTGGGCATCTGAACTAAGCCTTTTGCACCACGGTTTCATTTGCTCTTTGTTTTTGTTTGTTTATTTGTTTTTGGAACCGGGAATCGAACTCAGGACCTTGCACTTGCAAGCAGGCGCTTGTGCCACTGAGCTATATCCCTGGCCCTCATTTGCTCTTAAACATCCTGTGTGATGGGGTGTGTTGTTCCCACTGTACATAGGAGTAAACAGGGTACAGAAGGCTGGAGACACTCAGTGAGTCAGTGGTGAGCCAGGCTGCAGAGCTAAAGAATGATAGTCTGTGCTTGGGAAGAGAGGTGACATTTCCCTGCAGGAAAACTGGAGCCAGAAAGATTAGGAACTTGCCAAAGCACAGCAAATCCATCGTGACACCCTGCTTCTGAGACAGGAGAGGAAACAGATCAACATCAGACACCCTCCCTTCCTTCTCCAATTCTGTTAGGAACTGGGGACAAGGTCGACTTTGCCTTTAGGGCCTCAGAGACCACACAGATTCTGGTTCCCAACCAAGAAGCCACAGGACATGTTGGGTGAACAAATCTGTCCGTAAAGGTGAGGCATAGGGCTCTGTCCTTGGTGCTGCCTGCATCCATAAATTTTAAAAAAAGATCTTCGTCTTAACTGATGATAGAGAAGATTTATCAGGGGAAAGAAGGAAATGGCTACAGGTCTGAGCCCTCTGGATCCCTTAGCCCTGACATCAGGAAGGGCAGACCACCTACTCTGCCTGAGTTTTTCTTGTGGGTTATGATCCTGTCAGGCAGTGCTTTTCTCATCAATGCATCTGTAGTGTCCAGAACACTACCTGACTCATATAGGTGCCCAGTAAATACATATTAAATGAATGAATGAATGAATGAGTGAATGAATGAATTTCCAAGGATGCCTCCAGGAACCACACAGGCTTAGGGGCCGAAACCTGGCCAGGTCATAGGGGACCTGGCTTAGTACTGTTTATACAGCAAGCAGCACTTTGTACTCACACTACGTGTTATCAGGTAGAGATGGAATGTAGGGGCCACAAGCTCTTAAGCTACCCTTGGGGCTCCCTCTGTCTGGTTGTGTATGAGATTTGGGCTGTAAATAGTCCCAGCTGAGCGGAAGAACAGGCAGTGACCTGGTGGGAGTGGGCTGCCTCCTCTCCCTCCTGCCTAGTCCGAGGGGCTCCCTGCACCCCTCACCACCCTGTCTGCCCTGCCCTGCTGAAAGTGCCCAGCCCTCCAGCCTGCACAGTCACTCTGCCCCAGGCCTCTGGGGCTGCCTCCCCTGGCCCAGCACCTCCCTGGCCTCTCTACCTTTTTTACCAGCCTGCCTGGACTGCCACCCAAGATTGTGAGACTCCTGGGCATACGCTGGTCTGTCTGCAGCCCTATGCATGGGGCTCCCACAGTGCTCTGTCCTTGCTGTGCGGCTGGAGGACATAACTTGGCTGTACCTGAGAGCCCATAGGCCAGGTCGCTGCCTTCTTTGGCTGGCCCCTCAACCCTTTGCGGGTCCTGGGCTTCTTCTCTCCCCTCTCTTCTAAGCCTTGGCTTTATCTTTCTTTTCAGCCTTATACCCTCAACCCCAACAGCCCTCAACTCCCCCTTCTGAGCAGAGATCCCTTACAGAAGCACTGCCCTCAACTTCCTGTCCCCTACTGAAGCCAGCTGCTCCTTCTCTCCACACTCCCACCCCCAGCCCTCCAGGGGCCACTCCTCCTCTCCTCTCCTCAGTATCAGTGCTGCTGGTTCCTTCTCCCAGCTTATTCTCCCCTCCTCCACCTCTGCCCTCTCAGCATAACCTCTTCTTTGACCCACTCAGGCCTTCCCAGCTCTGCCTCTTCCTCACAATCAGAGTTCCAGGGAGCCGCCACTTCCTGCACGTCTCACACATCTAGGTCAAGTGGTTAAGCCCAGGCAGAACAGGGAGCCTCTGAGCCCAGCTCCGGAAAGAGTAGTGGGCATCCTGTCTCCTAGGTGAGGCTAGTGAGTGAGACCAAGGACAAAATACCACCTCAGCTTCCCCATGAGGAAATCTAGGTGATATGGTGTAACAGGTCGTGATGTGGGAGAACAGGCAGGAGATGACTTGGGTCTTGGCATCCTGAGCACCCCTTGCGGCTGGTGCAGAGCTAGGGGAGGAGAGCGCCTCTGTGGCTTTCAGGAAAGGGCCTCAATTCTGCCTGGAAGGTGCCCTGAAAGTCCTCTTTTGTGAGTGCTTTAGTTGTACCATCGTGGCTATCTTGATGTCCTGGATCAATTCAAAACATTTACCTTACAGATTCATTTTGACTTTGGGGAAGAGCCAAAAGTTGTACAGATCTGGTGAATGAAGTAGATGAGGACACACTGCAATGTCTTTATGAGTCTACCTTTCTGTTGGGCTACACTGGTCAACAACACTCACTATATATTTTTGGTCACACTATATATTTTTGTCCTAAAGACATTCAGGAAAGAGGACATCAAGAACTGCTTCAGAAAATGGCAAGAATAAGAGGGTAGTTGTGTTCAAAGTAAGGAGGAATATTTTGAAGGGGATAAATAGCAATGTGTCTTGTGCTGTGATAAATTCCTAAAATTTAAACATTCACCATGGTTTTCAATAATCCATTGTATCTTTACGTAACTATGACATTGGTTTGAGAAAACATCAATGGTCTCTGTCACAATAGGAAGGGCTGAAGATGAGCAGGTGAGGGGCAGAGCAAAGTTGCCCCCTGCACTGCTTCTGAGGGTTCCACCCTGGAACACCCAGAGATCTTCAAGCTCCAGCCCATGCATTTGGATTAAAGACCTGTTCCTGGCATTTGTACCTCACCGCCACCCATCACTGCATCCTCTGCAAAGTGTGGTACCTAACAGACCTGGTCCTATGCTGGCTCTGCAGCTTATGAGCAGGGACTTTACCTTTCTCTGAGTCTCAGAGTCTCTGATTATAAACTGTGCAGCATTGTTGGAGGTTCAAGTGAAATAATGGACTTGATGAGCCCAATATCGGACCCATAGGAAGCGTGCCATCAGTGGACCTCCTTGTATTGCTCATTATTTTATCACAGAACAGGTAAACTCATGAGAAACGGTCTCCTTTGCCACTTTTCATTCATCCATTCATCTGATGTGCATTGCAGGGATTCTTGGGTTTTTTTTTTTTTTTTTTTTTTTTTTTTTTTTTTTTTTGGTTTTTTTTTTTCTGGTACCGGGAATCGAACTCACAACCTTGCATTTGTCAGGCAGGTGCTGTGCTGCTGAGCTAAATCCCCAGTCCCAGTTTGTGGTTTTTTGTTTTTGTTTTTGTTTGTTTGTTTGTTTGTTTTTTGCAGGGATTCTTACAGTGTGCAAGGATTTTTCTGGGCTCTGGACTCTGTCCTTTAAGGGTACTCAGCTGGTGGAAAAGACAGATGAAGATAGAGATCAAAGTCTCAGGTAAGACAAAGGAGGCCCCTACAATGCCTGGGGCATCAAGGAAGGCTCTCTGGAGGAGGTGGCTCTTTGGGTGTGTGTGGACAAGGAAAGGGAAGGTGCTCTAGG
This sequence comes from Chinchilla lanigera, assembly GCF_000276665.1. Lineage (NCBI taxonomy): Eukaryota > Metazoa > Chordata > Mammalia > Rodentia > Chinchillidae > Chinchilla > Chinchilla lanigera. The sequence goes on from NW_004955414.1 coordinate 18,192,262, forward strand.
CTAAGAGACCTGCTGGAGATAGGAGGGCCGGGCCATCTGCAGTGTTGGTGTTTGTAGGTACTGGGGGGCCTGGCCAGAGGAGAGGCTGAGAGGTTATCAGAGCCAGGTCCCCATAGGCCTCCAAATGCCAGCTACACGTCTGGCCTCTGCATTTTGGGCACCAGATGAGGAGGGCTCTTAATGATTTCTAAACCCGGGTAGAGGCAGAATCAAATTTGGGATTTAAGAGGTCTATTGAGCTGTTGCATGGAGTATGGATTGATTATGCTTAGAGTCCAGAGAATATAGGACAGTCAGAGAATATAGGACATAAAATGGGACCCTGGGCATGGACAGGGAGGCTCTGGAAGCTACTTAGGGGTAGGGGGCCTTGAAAGCCAAGCTCACAGCAGTCTCCTACCGTTCCTCGACATACCTCTCCACAGGCCCTGACAGCCAGAGTGCTATAAAAACAGTGGGGGTAGGGATGTGAAAAATGCCTTTGTCCAGCCTTCAGGTCACAGATGGGAAGCAAGGCCCAGAGCAGGCAAGAGGACACTACAGGCCTGCAGGAGCCCCTGCATCCCATCCCAAGCACACTGCTCCAGTCGGGCTGTCCCCTCCTCAGAAAGCAGGAGCACGGCTTAGGGAGCCAGGGACTGGGGGAGTCCAGAAGGATGACTCACTCTGCCCGCCAGGCCCAGGCGGCCTTCCCTGCTCCCCCTAGGGAGGGAGCCTTAGGGCCCGGGGAGCCCTCTCCTCTTCTTCAGCCATTCCTACCTCTTCCTTTTTTCGGCAGAAGAAACAAAGGCCAAGAGAAAAGAGGCATTTGGCCCTGAGATAGTGCAGCCGTGTGGGCACTGGAGTGGGTGGCAGGGCAGCTGGATTGTGAATCCTGAGGACATATCGCTGCAGAAGGGTGGAGCTCCAGCGGCAGCAGTGTCTGGTGCTGCCTGGCCCTTGTGCCCAGCACCGTCCCTAACAGTCACTTCCCTTGTATCCCAGCCTGGGTCTCTGCAAGGCATGACTGAGGAGGGAAAAACAGGAAGGAACTGTCTGCCATCTGCTCCAGAGCACTGTGAATCTGGTTTTCTTCGGTGGAAGGACCAGGCCCACCCTGCCTGGGGAGCCAGACATGTCATCAGCACAGCTCACTTGAGTCTCTGCCCCGGTCCTCAGCCCCACCAGCTTTCGCAGTGCAGAAACCCAGCTCCATCCTTGGAGCTTGCAGTCTTGGCCAAGGCCCTAAATGTCTGGTCTTGGGCCTGATCTGGACCCTACCCTGGGGTGCGGATAGGTTGAGAGCACAGATGGGATGACATGGGCAATACTGCTACTAGCTGTTGAAAATGACCAAGCTAGGCACTTGTTCTCCTCCAGTCTCCCCATAGAAAGCCAATGGGGACAGGCCTGCTCGTTGGCCCTTGCCTGGAGGAAACCAAAGCCCCGCTTTATATCGGTCACCAAGCTGTTTGTATGCCACTCTTGAATCTGTCAGTCCACCCCTCCTTTCTGCAGCCACAGGGACCCTTGCTCAGCAAGAATCTGACTGTCCCACTTCCCTTCTCAGGCTCTTTATAGCTTCCCAGGGCCTGAAGATAATGGCCAATGTGCCAGCTGGGTGACTTCTCTGTTCCCAGCCCTGCCCCTTGCACGCAACCAGTTGTGCTCCTTTGCTCCCTGGCCTGCCCCATCCCCACAGTTGTAGCTGCAGACTCTCCCCTGAAAATCCAGTGACAGAGGCCAACCAGGTTCTGCCCTCAGGAGCTCAGGGTGGACATGGGACATATACATGGAGACTCAGAACCCGGAGGGAGACATCAGTGCCTGACCCCACGGCATCTAGTTTGGGAGGGGTGGTTCTACAGAAAGGGAGGAGGTCGCAATGAAATGACCAAGCACATAAGGGGGCAAAAGGTGTTTCAGAAAAGTGAACAGTGAGGGCAGGGGCTGAGTGAGGACCTCAGGGTAGTGAGCAGAGCTGGGGCTGCCAGTGTACTGCAACTATAGTGGGAAAAGAGGCCCAAACTACTAGTAATGATGAGACAATGATTGAACACCTACTGTGTGCCAAGTGGGCGTTACCCCATTCAAGCCTCACAGGGACCCTATGAGGCAAGGCTTTTTAAAAAAATCTCTGTCTTATCCTAGGATGAGGAAACCAGAGCACAGAAAGGTTAGCTCCAGGCAGCACCCGTCAAAGGCACAGATACGGGGCTATGAACCTATAGTCCGCATTCTCAGCGCCTACCACACAGCAGGGCAGGGAAATCCAGCCCTTCTACATCCAGCCTGCCCCAGCATGCCCCTCCCACCAGTCACAGGGCTTCATAAAGGCTCCCTTTACTCATAAGCGGCAGAGCCAGCTGGGACAGGAAGCAGAGCTTTCTGACCCTGGATGCCCATGAAATCCCCAGATTCCTTCGGGGAAGAAAGTTTTCCTGTCGGTTGTCTCTTCGTATCTAAAGCCTCTGCCCTGTTCAGTGGTAGTCTTGTTCATTCCAGGAGGCCTCCTAACCCACAGCTGGCCACTCACAGTATTCATCCAGACCCTTGTCAAGGATTGATTCAGGGGCAGCCAATTAGAGTGGACAAGCCTGAGAGATTTTCTCTTCTTTTTGCTAGATAACTAGCTGTGAGGACCGTGGAGGTTGACACTTCTAGAAAGATCTTTTTTTTTTTTTACTGTACCGGGGATCGAACTCATGACATTGCGCTTGCCAGGCAGGTGCTTATGCCACTGAGCTATATCCCCAGCATCTAGAAAGATCTTAAGTGAGAATGTGGTAACCCTGCAGAAAGTCAGGAGAAAGGATACAAAGCAAAAAAATGCTGATGACATCCTTTAACTACTGGATCTAGTTATATCAGATCTAGATTTACCTTGAACTTTTTATTTACATGAACTAATATACTTTTTCTAGCCCAAGCTAATTGCATTCGAATGACACAACACAACTGACATTGAAAGCACAGGGATGTAATCCCAGCACTCGGGAGGCTGAGGCAGGAGGATCGTTGTGAGCTCGAGGCCAGCCTGGGCTACAAAGTGAGCTCAAGGCCAGCCTGAACGGCATAGACACCCTGTCTGAAAAAGACAAAAAAAAAAAGAAAAAGAAATAAAAGAAAAAAGCACACAGGGAACAATAATAACAAAATAGATGAATTGCATCAAAATTTAAAACCTTTGTGCATCAAAGGACATTATCACCAGAGTGAAAAGGCAATTCACAGAATGAGAATAGATATTTTAAAATCATTTATGTCTGAAGGTCTTAATTAATATCCACAATTATACCAAGAGTTCCTATAACAACTCAACAATGACAACAAAATAACCCAATTAATAAATCAGCAATGGATTTCAATAGACATTTCTTCAAACAAGACACACTAATGACCAATAAGCACATAAAAAGACGCTCAACATCCACTCACTAATCATTAGGAAAATACAAACTAAAATCAGGAAATACTACTTCACACCCATTAGGATGCCTATTAACTTAAAAACCTAAAACTCCCAAATCAGGATATAGCAAGTATTAGGGAGGAGATGGAGAAATTGGAACACTTTGCGTTACTGATGTGAATGCAAAATGATACAGTCTCTGCTAAAGACAGAATGGCAACAAACAGAATTATCATCTGATTCAGCAATTCCGTTACTAGAGTTCCAACTAAAAGAATTGAAAGCAAGGACTCAAACAAATATATTACACCAGCAATAACATTATCACAATGGCCAAATGATAGAAAAAACACAAATATCCATTGACATAAATGGATAAGCAAAATGTGCTATATACATACAATATGTTATTATTCATCCTCAAAAAAGAAATGGAATTCTGACAATGCACTACAATATGGGTGGATCTTGAAAATACTATGTCAAGTGAAATAAGCCTTAAGCTAAATGTAAAAGGACAAATACTGTATGATTGTACCTATATGAGGGACCCAGAGCAGACAAATTCATTGAGACAGTAAGTAGAATGGTAGTGCCAGGGGCTGGAAGGAGGGGGCAATGACACTTTCCTTTTCTGGAGGCACCTTTTCCCTTTTCCCTCCAGCTTCTAGGACACTCAGTCAACTTTCTGCTTACTTACCTTAGGATCAACAATAGCCTTTCTTTGTTGCTTTGTTTTTTGAGACAGGGCCTTGCTATGTAGTTCATAGCTGGTCTTGAACTTACTATGTATCCCAGGCTGACCTTGGACTTGTAGCAGTCCTCCTAAGTGCTGGGATTACAGGAATGTGCCACCACAGTTGGCTTCAACAGTAGTCTTCTATGTAACTTCTATATCCCTGCTCCTGGTACTTAAGAAAATTAAAGGTGTAACTGTCTTAGTTACTTTTTCTTATTGCTGAGACAAAATACCGGACACCCAAAGTTAAAAGGGGAAAGGTTTATTTAGCTCATAGTTTGTAGAAGTTTCAGCCCATAATTGGCTGGCTCAAAGGCAGAGTGGCATGGCAGACAGGTGTCATAGAGGAGAAATAGCTTATGGTGGGCAGCAGGTAGCAAAGCAACCAAGAGATAACCGCAGCTCTTGCTATCCCTTTTATCCTATCCAGGCTACTTAGGGTGAGTAGCACTCACACCCTTAATCCTAGTGCCCTTGATCATAGCATTGCATCATGAATCAATCCCAGAATCACACACTCTAGCTCCAACCACCTCTGAAAAAGCCCCACCTATGACCACATGAGGCTTTGCAGGGACATCTGGACATAAGCCATAACAGTAACTTATGTAACATAAAATTCAACCTTTCAAAGTGTAAAATTGAATAGTTTTTAGTATATTTACAAGACTTTGTACCTATCATCACTAATTAATTTCAGTGTATTTTCATTAACCACAAAAGAAACCTGATCCCCATTAGCAGTTATTCTCCATTCCTCTTTCTTCCTTCCACCACTCTGACACCACTAATCTCCTTTTCGTGTTTATGAATGTGCCTGCCCTCCCTAGACATTTCCTACAGAGTGAAATCATGCAACATGTGCCTTTTTTAGTGTAGCTTATTTCATGTAGGGTAGTATCTTCATGGTTCATTCACATTATAACATAGATCAAAGTTCATTTTCTCTTTTTTTTTTGGTACCAGGAATCGAACTCAGGAGCTTGCACCTGCCAGGCAGGGGCTGTGCCACTGAACTATATCCCCAGCCCCAGAGTTCATTTTCATAGCTGAATTAACATTTAGTTCTATGGGTATGCTGTATTTTTTTTTGTCCATTAATCAGTTGTTGGACATTTAGGTTTTCTATTTTTTGGTTATTATGAATAATGTTGCTATGAACATTTGTGTACAAGTTTTTGAGTGGATGTATATATTCTGTTTTCTTGGGTATACACCTAGAAGCAGAACTACTGGGTCGTATGGTAACTCTATGCTTAACTTTTTGAGGAATTGCCTGATTGTGTTCCAATTTTATGTTCTCACCAGCAGTGTATGAAGTTCTAACATTTCTGCATCCTCTCCAACACATTTTATTGTTTATCTTTTTCATTACAGCCATCCCGGCAGATGTGAAGTAGTATACTGTGCTTTTGACTTACATTTCTCTAATTGCTCCTTTTTTGTGTTGTCAGTCATATTTTTTTCCATTTTATTATATGTATTTCTGCTCCCACGCCTAGCATCTTTTGTGGAACCCCTTCAAATGGGAGAGTATGTGATTCAGAGACAGATTGTCCTGGTTTTAATCCTTAGGCTGTTTCTATTAGTTGTGTGACCTTGAGCAAGTTATTTAACACTCTGAGCCTCAGTTTCCCTACTTATTAAATGTGAGCTACAATATTAACTTAGATAAATCTATAAGAAAGCCCTGAGATGGGCCTGGGACAAGGCAAGTGCTCAGTGACTCGTCCCAGTGAATCCAGGGATCAGAAGGGGAGATTTCCACCTTGGTCAGGAAACCTGGGCTGGGGGCTGTCACACTTTTCATCTATTATCTGCCTTACCCCAGTAACCTTTTACAGCAGAGGCATTTCTGTGCTAAATGGTAGCTTCTCTGTGCCTCTTCTCTTCCTAGGTATGGAGGTGCGTCCACGTGAGAAGTGTGATGAGAACCAAGGTGAGGGCGTGGGACCTGCACCTGTGTACCACAAAGTCAAGGACTGGCAAATCTACGGTGTGGGTTCTAACACTGTACAGGTTTTGCCTCAATCATCAGATTAGCCGCTGCCTGAGGGGATTTCTCTTGCCTCAGATGAAAGGTTTTCTATGGTACAAAGGAACTGAACTAAAACTTCCTAAGAACTTACAAGTAATGTAATATACATGATCTTATTTTATCCATTCCATGAGCTGGTCAGGTAGGTTCTATTATTCCATTTATAGATGGGAAAACTGAGACTCCAAGAGGTTCAATAACTTCTTCAAGTTCACACAGCCAGCAAATGCTGGTGTCTGGATTCACACCCAGCTCTGATCTCAAACTCTGATTTCGTTTCCTGGGCTGAGTGCAGTGTTCCCTGCAGGCTGCCCTACCCTAGAAAGCACAGGAACTCCAGAACTATGGGCTGAGCTGAATGATGCGTCCCAGTCCTCTGTCATGACAGAGACAATGTTTTCCCTCACTCGGAGCTGACATCTGCCTCCTGGTGCCACAGAACAGCCTCTGCTGCATTCCAGATGTGAAAAACAAGGGCTTCCCTGCGAGTCAGGATGCCAGGCTGTGTCTCAGCTACTGTCGATTTCTTACTTTTAGACCTCAGTCCCCAGCCCATGAGCCAGAGCATGAGCCACCAAATCCCTACCAGAAACTGAAATAGAAACCCACTTTGGAGGCAAATGGAGAAATGGCCCCAGGGCAGCAGATGTAGGTGGTGGTGTGTTCTCTTGACTGGCCCCGGGCTCTTGGCTGGAGCAGGCACTTGTTGCCAGGCTCTGCTGATTCAACTCACCCCTCCTGGAGGGAACCAGGAAAGCCCTACTCGGAGTTGGGGTCTGGAGTCTGACAAATGTAACCACAGCTCCCCCACATTAGATATGATGCTTAATCTTCTCTGAGCCTCAGTTTTTTCCACTGCAGAATGGGAATAACAATCATACCTGTATTTACTCTTATGTCAAACACTTGGCATATCATGGGAGCTCAATAAATAATAAATGATAGCCATTGCTAACCTTCTCTTTCAACTCAATATTGAATGAGGGATTTATTTGTTAACTCTTCCATTTTTTTTTCCATTCAGTCAACCAGCCAACACGTGCCCACTGGGTAGGTCACAGCAGTGAAGAATATCATTGCTGGGGTGCATTAGGAGTTGAATCTCCAGCACTGTTGCTGGTTGGCCAAGTACTCTGTGTTCCAGGAAGGCCATTTCCCCTCACTAAGCCTTCACTTCCTTGTCTGTAAAATGGGAACAATAATAGCATCTCTAGAGAACACTGGCATGTTATGAAGAGTCAGTAGGACAAAGATGTGGAGGCAGCCAGCACGGATCCTCTGAGGGAAAGTGGATGGCAGGTGAGCTGCACAGAGGAGTCAGGAGGCTCCTGACCCTCGGGCTAGGCCAGGTCTCCAGGGACAGCCACAGGATGAGGCAAGAGGCTCAGGCTCAGAGACAATTGCTAGGTTTCCGGACCAAGTCTCCCTCCCTTTCTGGTAAGCCAATAGTGAGGAAATGCCAAAAAAAAAAAAAGATAATTTTAGAGAAGAATTGCCCCCAACAAAGCAAGGGTTGCATACATGGTCACAAGCTGCGGGGGAAGGTCTTGCGCACACATGTAGATGTATCTCAAAAGCACAGCACTTTGCACAAAGAGCCTTTTCCTTTTTTTTTTTTGGGTTTTCTCTGGTACCAGGAACCAAACTCACAACCTTGCGCTTGCCAGGCAGGCGCTTTGCCGCTGAGCTAAATCCCCAGCCCCAAGCCTTCTCCTGTTTCATCTCACTTGCTATTAGGAGAGAAGAGACTATCCCTGAGTTGGCTTAGGAGCTATTTGATGCTGGTGAGACACGTGAATGCCGCATACCTTCAGGAGGCTGGGTGAATGCATGCGGTGTGGCCTACTTATCCTGTGCTGGGGTCAGCAGAGTTGAACGGCAACAGAAACTCCAGAGAAAGGTTTTTGTTTTTGACTTTCTATACTGAGGGATTGAACTCAGGGCTTTTGCACTGAGCCACATGCCCAGCCCTTCTAAAAAATACTTTATTTTAAAACACGGTCTCACTAAGCCACTAAGTTTAGCCCAAGCCAGGCTCAAACTTGCAGTCCTCCTGTCTCAGCCTCCCAGGTTGCTGGGAATTACAGACATATGCCACCATGCCAGGCTACTCCAGGGAAGGTTTGACCCCACTCCCCAGCATATACTCATCTCCCCTGATTCTCTCCTTTATAACAAGTCACACCTGGACACAGGGCAGAAAGAAGAGACTTCCCAGGGGCCTCCTGTGCAGATTTCCATTTGGCCAAATCATCTTTCCTACCTGTTCCACCAAGCCTCCTCCTTCCCAGGGGAGGCTAACCAGCACACTACACTTAACAGCTTCCAAATATTTAGGGGAAGATCATTGCTGCTCCCTACTTTCCACAGTAAGAAATTGAGACCCACAGAGGAAGAGTGTCCCGAGTCATTTGGGACTCAAATCTAGAGCTATGTGGCTCCAAATCCTCTCCCCCTATTCTATTCCTTACCGAGGCACAGCCCAGTCCCCATGTCCCCACCCCACTCACTCCTGTCCTGTCCACCATGATGTGCAGCCCACAGGCCCCAGACACAAGCAGGTGGAGGAAGCCCCCAAGCCTGCCAGGCGCCCTGTCGCTGTGAGTGGACCATGTGACCATGGTCACACCCAGAGGAGGGTGTCCACCTGGGCACCAACCGGAAGAACTCACCCAGGCTCAGCGAGTGTTCCACTTGTGGTCCATGAATGCTGCAGAGAATCTCAACTCCTGGAGCAGCCCCTGCACAGTCGATCCTGTGCCACAGGCTGCCTTGTGCTGAAATCTGGGGAAGCAGCAGATAAGGAAACTGAGAATCTGAAGAAGGGAAGTAACTTGGTGCAGCGTAGAGCTGGCAAACAGCAGGGCCAGGATGTGACTCTGAGAACCCTGTTGCTCAAGTGCTTAACACCAGGATTGACTCAGCCACTGCCCAGCTGGAAGCAAGTCACCTCAGCCTTGAGCATGCTCACACAAAGTGTGGGGGCCATTATTTTGGCCCCATAGGCTGCTGGGAGGATGGAGGGAGAGAATTCTAGGGCCTGGCACAGAGTAGGCATATGCATTTGATGACCCCTCCTAGCCTTCTGGTCTCCCTGAAGTCTGATGAGAGTCCTGTTCCTGCTTATCTGTGACAGAGGGAACAATTACCCTGGCTTTCTCAGCAGTGCCAGGAAGGTCCATTAACAGGGATGAAGACTCTGAGTTTAAGGGCCTGATCCCATTGTGGCTCCGAGGATAAATCTTCAGGTTGAGGGTGACTTTAGGCAAAGACTGAGCCCAAGTGACCGTCCCCCTCCCCAGCTCCAGTCCATCTTTGAGCCAGATGAACAGAAGGCCGCGAGGGTGGCTCAGCCTCTGGTCCACGATAAGCCTGGGCCAGCCCTTCTCATCTTTAAGATTATTCCTCCTCCTCCTCTCTCTGTGTCTCTGTGTCTGTCTCTCCCCCAGCCTTTCTCTCTCATACTTACTGGCACCTGTTCTCTTCAGGAAGTGTTCAAGGCGCACAAGGGCATTAAACAAAGGCCCTACCCTTGAGAGCCACCTGCATTGGAGCAGGGGTGATGAGTTTATTGTAGCTAACAAGTTAACAGATAGCAGATTGGGTAGTGATAAGAGCTATATAGAAATTTAAGCGAAGGTAAGGAACAGAGAGCTGAGCAGTGCCGCCTCAGACCATGGGACAGGCCTGACCTGGACTTGCTGGGTCCCCTCCCCATATCTCTTTGCAGAAGGTCACGCACCCTGAAGGAGACCCTGGCCCAAGCCCTGAGTCCCTACTCTGAGCCAGGCTCTGCCTTGGTGGAGAGCATCCTGCGTCTGCCTTCCATTCCGTGCCCTGGGGAAGCCCTCTGCAGGCTTGGAGAGGAGCACATCCCCTAACTAAGCCCAACATCCCATTGAAGAGGAAATGGGGGCTGGGGATTTAGCTCAGTGGCACAGCGCCTGCCTGGCAAGCGCGAGGTCGTGAGTTTGATTCCTGGTACTGGAAAAAAAAAACAAAAAAAACAAAAAACAAAAAAAAGAAGAGGAAAGGGTGCTAGGCCCAGAGAGGGGAAGGGACTTGCCTGGGTAACACAGCAAAGCAGAAGTGTCCTTGTTCCCCCCTGACTCCCTCCCCAGGCACATGCATGAAGGTTGAACCTCACAGTGGAGTGCTGGGCAGTGAGGCAGGGGTGTGAAATGTCCCCACAGGGACCCCACTTGGTAGTCTCAGCCTGCCCATCCTCTGGGCTCCGAACCAGGCTGAATTCTTTGTACGATAGGCCCCAGGAGGCTGAAAGCACTTTCCTCCAGCCCAAATATGGGAGGGTTTGGGTCAACTCTACCTCACCTTGCTGTGTGACCTCATATCTCTCCTTCTTTCTGGCCCTCAATTTCCTCATCTGTCAAATGCAGAAAATAAGACACCTGCCTCTCAGGGCGTGGATAAGACATGACACGGCAAAAGGCAGTTTGCAAATTGTAAGCCCTATCTGGATGACAGGATTTGTTACAAGCTCACATTTGGGGCCCTGTGGGGGATCCCTAGAGCAGACCGTTTCCCTTGCTGGAAACTAAGTCCACAGAACCTGTTCTTCACAAAGGTCAAAGCTGCCTCTGTTCCCAACCTGACAGAAGGGCCCTTACTCTCTCCTTGTGGTGAGTAGATGAGAGGGGAAGATGGAAAGCAACAAAATGGGAAGCCTGGGAGGGGCAAGCGTGGGCCTGAGGTAACTGAGGGCATCCACCTACCCCCTCAGGTGTGAGTGTGGGGTCCACATGTCTGTCTGTGGCTTGTCAGCCACACATGGGCCTGTCCTGGAGGATGATGCATATGTCTTCTCAGGGGTACACATGTTTGGGTGTGCAGATGTGTCAGGTGTGTTCCCTTGGGTATTTGCACGTGTCTGCCTCTGTGCACATGCTGTACACACGTGTCCACTCCTGGGAACCCTGCAAGCCCCTGACCACAGCCTGTGTTTTCCCAGGCTGATGATTCTTGTCAAAATCCCAGGTTGGCCCAGATGCCAGGAGCGGGTTGCGGGGTTTGTAGACAGCACAGATTCTCGACTTCCCCAGAACAAAAGTGGTTACATAAGAGGAGGAAGGCTTAGAGGATTAACTAGGTGCTCCCGGCTTGGCCCTGGGTCTGGGCTCCTCTTGGCAAAGAGTGGTCACCGGGGCCCAAGGTCAAAGCCCCCCTGTCCTCAGCCTCTCAGTTCCCAGTGGACAGTGACCCCTGCACAGCACCCTCCTTCCCTCAGCAGCAGCAGGAGCCCTACAGCCTTGATAACAGTAGGCAAGTGCTTTACAGATTATACCCACGGCCTATGGGATGATGATCACCACCAAGCATCCGGGTGGCCTGTAGAGCCCCACCTCCTGGAGCCTGGCTCAGTCTGTCTCAGTCCCCCTCCTGGCCTTGGCTGAGTTTTCCATTCTGCCCTGGCCCCTCCCCCCAGGTGGGTCTCACCCTTCTTGAACTGTGGTTTCCTCAGCTGTAGAACAGAGGAGCTATTCCTACCCACACCGGGCAAGAACTGTGAAAGGTCTCTGAGGCCTGTGATGAGCCCTATGGGAACCGTCTTGTGTGCATCCCAGGCACCCGAAGCACTGCCCGCTGGCCTTTAGTTGCTCCTTGGAGCTGATGTCTAAAAGGAGATACCTGGCTTCTGTTGTTCAGGATTTAGTTCAGATTCCACAGGGAAGCTTCAGGCTTGCTGGCAGCAGGTTTGGTGGTGCTCAGACAGGGGAGGCTGGGGCCTCTTGCTGAGCCTTAGCTCTCCCATTCTGCACCCTGAGCACCTCATCCTGCCAGTGTCTGGGATCTGTGTTTGCTGTCATAGGAAAGCACAGGCGGGGAGGAAGGAGCACAGGCCCACAGTGTGATCCCACACTGAAGCACCACAACACACGCAGACCCCAACAATGGTCCATGCGTGTGCATGGGCGCGCTCAGAGGCATACCTTCCACAGCATGCACACATATACCCACATACGTATGCATCCGTGCCCAGCCTGGCACACCTAGGGCTCTAAGTTCAGTCATAAGCTGCACACAGGGAACTTTCAGAACCAGGAAAGAGATGGAAGGGGGAGGAGACAAGTCTGAGGAAGCCCATCTTTTGGCTCCACCTAGGGAGACCACGGAGTTTTCCCAGGACACAGGTGGTTTGGCAGTTGGGCAGTTTGGTGGCTTGGCGGGCTCATTCTCTCCAGCCATCCCACACAGGCCCTGGCCGGAACACAGAGAAAGCAGGCAAGATCCCTTTGGAAATATGGCCCCTGATGCACAAAGTCTGCCATCAGGCCCAACTGTCGTCAGTTCAAAGTGAGGGTTTGGGCTAATAGGGCAGAATATGGGGTCATGAGAGTCCTAGAGGGGGCAGGGCCATTCCCAGGCGGAGAGAGCCCTGTCCACCATCCTCAAGCCTCAGTCCTTCCTTTAATGGGTTTCTGGTCCCTTCTTTCACTCTATACTTACTGGGCTTTTCTGAAAGCTGGTGGCCTAATCGTGAGTAAGAGAGCCACAGTGCTTTTTCTCTGCTCAGCTCAGAGTCCCGCCTCCCTAGAGCTACCAGACAGGGCTGTGGTGGGGGCAGGGGGCACCAGTTTCACCTCCTCCATTCCCCTCTGAATCATCTCAATGGATCCCAGCCACTGCCCAACCTAACTTCAGAGTCGGTGTTGACTGAAGTGTGAACTTTGAACCCCGGGGTGCTAGCATTGTGTGGAAGTATATCAGAGCTGCAGGCTGAGGCCCCACCCTGATCAACTGATCAAATCTCCAAGTGATTCACAGGCACACAGACATTTGAGAAGCACTAACACAGAACACTCCACACAAACAGCCCCTTCCCAGTACCCAACCTGGAATGGGACAGTGCAGGCCTGTTCAGATAATAACTACCCTGACAAATAGTGCTCACCATGGATCAGGAACTGCTGGTTCTCAGCAGTAAGGCTAGCTCCTTTAAGTCTCACCCACCAGCTGAGGTAGGTGCCATTATTTTCTCATTACAGAAGGGCAACGAAGCTCTGAGCTGTTATGTAACTTGTCTGCTAGTAATAGCAGAACCAAGATTTGAACACAACACCTTGAAACGATACGTTGCACTATATTCTGCAGTGTCTCCAAGCCAGGGAAAGAGTTCGTGTGGCAGAAGAGAAAAATAGAGAAAGTTGGAAATCAAAGAAGCCAATGGACTCTCCAGAAGAACCTGAGAAATACCAGCCTATCATAGGCAGGGAGAGAAAAACCAAAAAAATGGTAGCAGAAACCTAGGTTAAGATAGTGACTGAGCTTCTAGAGGCCAAAGTAAAAAAAGAAAAAGCAGCAAGGATTTATGGCTCTCTCATTCTCCATGATAAAAAGAAGTCAAATATTTGCCTGGGGAAATGAATTGATCACTGGGATAATCCTGCTTGGGGTTCTGTGAGCCACGTAAAGGGGAAGGCAAGGTAAATCAGTGATACTGAGCACCAGTTGTGTCAGCCTTGGGGTACGTTGGGGAGATATGAAAGGAAACATACAACAGGCAAAATGTCATGGCTTCGGCATTCCAGGGCTACCACTGAAGAGAGGGAGAGAGACAAAGGAAAGAGACCACCATAGAGCACTGGAAAAGGCAAAGACCATGACCTTTCAGAGCTGCTTGTATTAATCCCCCGCAAAATGATCAGGGTTGTGTATTGGGTGAAATGTCCATATGCAAGCACTGTTGGGATCAGATGGAGTCCAAAGTCCTTGATCTTGAGCCCAAGAATTCTCCGAGCCTTAACAAAATGCTGCCCTGCAAAGCTCCACAGGTCTCTATGCCATGGGAGGAGGAGGCCTGAATACACCTTAGGACCAGAGCACCGTGTCTGGGGAGGAACATTCCTATGGTCTTTAATCTTGCCACAGTGAAGCGAGGACCCAGAGCTAAAGTGCTTTGCACAGGTTCAAGGCTGTCTTTTTGGGGCTCAAGGGCTGTTGAAATGGGGCAATGGCATTGAAAGGCTTTTCTCCTCTAGATGAGGTGCTGGGGCAGGAGTGAAGTAGAGGCCCTGGCACCAGGGCAGGGATGACAAAGCAGTGTCCTTCAGAGGGAGTGGTTGCCTGCAACATGATAGCTAGCAGGAGTTAAGGGAAGAACTAGAGAATGCACAGGAACCATTCCTGGGAGAAAAACTGTGGATGAACTCCAGGAGCTGAGATTTCTAAGGACTTGATTAGAACTGTCTTTTGGTACTTTGCAATTCTGTTAGCTCTCCCCTACTCCAGACCTATGGTAAAACCACGCTGTTGTATGGCCAGACATGCCAGGGAAATGGAGAGCCTGGGGAGACAGGTAGGAGACAGCTAGGGCTTCTGCAGAGAGGGCTGAGGGAGGTGCACAGCTTAGACATAGACGTGGCCCATTCCCCATGGACTCTGACATGTTCAGGTGGGGCCTGAGCTAGGACTGTAGTATCACTCAAAAGGATTAGGGCTGGGGACACCATTACTGCAACAGGGCAGATTAGGAAGTGGGAAAGAGCAAGGGTTGTGCATGGCTCAGAGAGAGCTGCGCTAGCAGTAGGAGAGGTTGGCAAGAGTCAGATGGAGAGGGCCTGGACCAGCAGGTACTGGAGGAGCTCAGACTTGAGTTCCATGGGAGCCAAGACTTGCAAGAAGAGAGATGAGGCAGGGGGTTGACAGGACTGTACAGTAAGTTCACTCACTTGCTCAATGTCAAACAGCAAACGAATATTAGAGACAGAGTTAAACACAGATGATCTGACTCTGACATTTATAACTGAGGCAGGGAGCTAACAGTGGCCACTTGATAGGAAACAAGCAGGCAGCTGGTCTTCTGGGTGATGAGAAAGGAAGCAAGTGGTTCATCAAAGGAGCAAACTGATGCTCTTAGCCCTGAGATAAGAAAGTGCGTTGTGTGGGAAACTGGGATGAGACCCTTTAAATACAGGATGTGCCATTTGTTCAGGGCTTCTCTGTCTGTGGAGTAGCCAACTTTTGTCCTTTTGGGGCTTACTGTCTGTGGGACAGCCAGCTACTATCTTTCCTATAAGCAATATTATCTTTTTGTTTATTTTATTTTAGCCTTGAAACTGACCCACGCCTGATTTCCATCTTATGTGCAGCTAAAAAATCATGCTAAACAGTGACAGAGTGGTCAGATCTGTGCTGGGGAGGCCATCTGCTGAGTGTGGGTGGACAGGAGAATGGAGCTGAGGAGATTGCGGAGTATTCCAGAGCTGGGCCCAGGTCACAGGATGGAGACAAGGAGATCAGTGTGGTTAGGATTTGTGTTGATAGACATCCCGAATCCCAAAAATGGCACTGGCCAGCACACACACTTCTTTGTTCTTCTTCAGACCCTGAGATAAACTTCCTACTCCCTTTCGTGGAAGCGCCAACTAACTCCCAATCCCCTTGAGATAGGAGATACAACACATGACACATTGCCTGCCTGTATTAACTCCACCTCTAGTCCAATCTAATAAAAATCCGTTCCCAGCTCCCTGCTCCAAGGGTTCTTGCAATCTCCTGCAACCCTCCCATGCCGGCAATAAAGGCTTGTTTTATCTATCTCTGTCTCTTGCTCTACCTAGTCCCAAACCTAATATTTTTGGTGCCATGAAAAAAGTGTCCCCCCACTAAAAAAATGTGTTCCCCAGAAGGTTCATGTGTTCAGAGGTGGGGCTTTTGGAAGATGTTTGTATCATAAGGGTGTGTTGTGGTTTGTGTCTGGATGTCCCCCCAAAGCCTCATGCAGTCATGGAAAGTGGGCTTTTTGGAGGCTGCTGAATCTAGGGTTTGTGATGGGTTCATTGTCTAGTGCTGGGATTGGGGGTGTGAGTGCTACATCTGCCCTAGGTCAGGTAGCCTGCATACAATATAAAGGATGGAAAGAGGGAGGCTTGCTCCCTCCTCCTCTCCTGTTGCTTTTGGTATCTTCCAAAGCCAGGAACAGTTGTTTCCCCGACACCACCCTGCCTTGGAGCCAGCTCATTATGGACTGAAACCTCTACAAACTGTGAGCTAAACAAACCTTTCCTCTAACTTTGGGTGTTGGGTACTTTGTCTCAGCAATGAGAGAAAAGTAACTAAGTCAAGGTGCTAACCTCCACTGAGGAGCCACTGAATGTGCTGTTAGGAGGTTGAGCCTGGAGGGAGGAAGTAGGTCCCTGGAGGTGTAACCTGGAATTCTTGTCCCAGCCCCTTCCTATCTCTAACCCTTTGTGCTTGCTGGATGCAAGGGGACCAGCAGCTTTCCTCCACCTTGACCTTCCACCATGTTTCTGCCTTGGAACCAGAAGACCCAGGACTAAAACCTCTGAAACCACAAGCCAAAACAAACCTTTCCTCCTCTGAGCTGTGTGTCAGCCATTTTGGTCACACAATGAAGCTGACTGACACAAATAGAGAGATATTTGGGGAGCAGGTTCATGAGAGCTTGATAACTGAATGGGGGCAGGAAGGAAGAAGCCCAGGATGTACCCAAGCCTCTCCCTCCTGCTAGGGTAGCTGGGTAGCACACAGGTAAGACTGGACACATTGCCTCACATGGTGAGGCCACCTCCCCTGCACCCCACTGGTGCCAATACCTGGCTGCTCCAACCCTCACCTGGCCTCAGATGACCTGGAACCTTAGCAACCCTCTGGCCTCCACTCTTCTACCATCCTTGGGGCAACCCTGCTTGCCACCCCTGCTGTTCACTGCTGTATGTTTAGGTGCTCTCCCCAAGAGTGTTTTCCACAGGTGCTGCCCTGAAGCTACAGCTCCTCTGTCAGTCACCAGCTGAGGGGAAAACTAGTGGCACAAATTCTGCAGGGGAGGTGATGACACTGAGGGAGTCCCTAGCCCCATATAAACCCTCAGCCAATCCTAGGTTCTCCTTGATGAAACCCCCAACCTGTCTTTCTTTTTTTTCTTTCTTTTTCTTTCTTTCTTTGTTTCTTTGTTTCTTCCTTCCTTCCTTCCTTCCTTCCTTCCTTCCTTCCTTCCTTCCTTCCTTCCTTTCTTCCTACCTTCCTTCCTTCCTTTTCTTCTTTTTCGAGTACTGGGGATTGAAATCAGGGCCTTTGGAGAATATATATATCCCAAATTCATTTTACTTTGTTTTAATTGCCCTGGCTGGGCTTCAGCTTGTGATCCCTCTGCTTCAACCTCCCAGACTGCTGGGATTACAGGTATCAGTCTTAGCTCTGAAATCAGTTTCTCACATGAGGGTCAGTGTGAGTGGATGGAGGGGAAGGGAGATTACAATTATCATGCAGTTTGTGGTATTTTCACATCTACTCATCTGATCATTCATTTGTTCTCTGCTGACTCATTCAGCTAAGGTCTGTGGACTGCCCTCCAAGGACCAGACATTCTGTTGCTGGGCTGATCCTCAGTGGTGGGAGAGACAAACAGTTTTACTCTTGCTTGCATTTTCCAGACCAGGAAAGTGAAATTTGGCAAGGGAAAAGGATTCTTCCAAAGTCCCACAGCCGAAGCGAGCATGGGTGGTCAGCCTTCACTCCCAGCCTGTGCTGAGTTCAAGGCCAGCTGCGCATAATGTGCCTCCTGCTGACTCCAGGGAAGTCTCAATGACTCAAGGCTGGGGCAGGGGGTGTCACAGAGAGAATGGGGCTTGCCTGTGAAGTTTCTTCAGACCCGTTTCTTGTTCTCTCCTTCCTTCTTTCAGTAGCTCGTGAAGGTACCAAGTGCCCCACAACTCCATCATCCTGAGGGATGCCCATATCCCAGGATCTCAGCCTGCTCCTCCCCAAGGGCACCCTCCCTAAAGAGCTTGAGCTACTCTGACTGCCTGACAAGGGGGCCTCTGAGCTCACTGTCGCCATCCTGGGGAGCACATGGCCATTTTATCAGGGACTTTCCACGCTGCCTGGAGGGAAGGTGACCTTTCCTGGCGCTTCTCAAATAATTCTCCCAAAGTGACCTCCAGTATATCTTTCCTGGTAGTTAAATTTGAAAGTGCCAAAGCTGGGGTCAGGATTCTTGAGCATTTGAGCTGGAATCAGGGAATGTTACAGTTGAAGCATAGGAGGTTGGATTTTGGATTGTAGACTTTAAAATGCTTGAATAATTTTAGACTCTTCGGGCTAGGACTGGAATCATAAACAATTATAGTCAGAACTGTAGATTAACCAGGGCTAGAAGTTATGCCAATAGCATTCTATCTATCCCACCTCCCTAACAGCTGAGAAGAGAGGCTGGGTCCTCAGTCACTCAGCAAGTCAGACCCGGGCCAGGCCTCTTGCGCAGCAGACCTGTCCTCTAGATCCCATGGAGCAGAACTCTGGGGGAAGAAGCACTCCCTACTTGGGGACAGTGAACAGCAGGGACAGTGCCCGCCCCTGCCCCTGCCCCTGCCCCTGCCCCTGCCTGAGCCTCCCACCAGGCCACCACAGCACCCTGTCACAGAAGATATATTTAGGTGCCCTCCCCAAATGTGTTTCCACAGCTCCCAACACTGCCTTTTATGTCCTCCTATCCTCCAAGGCCTCTGGGCATCTTCTCCAAACTGACCCGATGAAGTCACCAGGAACAGGGGCTCTTGCTCTGCCAACACAAATGTTTTAGTCCTAGAAACAAAGCCCAGTCTGGGGGGTCTTCTCGTCCCCCTGTGCCTGTGGCCCAGCTTTGACCTCCCAGCCTCGCTTCTGGCTCCCAAGGCACACTTTTTCCAGGGACCAGACGTCCCTCTTCCTATTCATCTTGCCTTTTTTCATCCCCGGCAGAGGTACCCCAGACTCTGCCCCTGAGAGTTCTCCTCAGCCCAGGTCCACAGGCCAGCCCAGGTCAGTTCCTGTAGTGCTTGTCGGGATAGGGAGGCTCCATCCAAGACCCAGGGCTGCCCTCAAACCTTTGCCCCTACTCTCCATCCCGAGCCTTGCCAGAGACTTGCATTTTTCCTTTTCAGAGAATCTTCCCAGGAGTCAGGCAGTTACTGAGAATGCAACAGCGCTGCCATCACAAGAAGGGATCTGTCAGGCACCCAGTGGGTGGATCTCAGATTCCCGCCTGCCTCTCTCAACTGGAATTATTGATTTGTGAAAAATGGAGTTCCTGAGTGGGCAGGGACCCACTCATGAGAGGGTGTCAATCACTATGGTCATAGTTTTGTCACTACCTGCTAGGGTTTCTATGTGCCAGAGATTGTCTATATCCAAGGACTCAGTCAGTCCTGATAATAACCCTATGAAGTGAATACATTAGGACAAAAAACATGTGATCAACTCAATAGATGCATAAAAAACACGTGACATAATCCAATACCCATTCATGATAAAAACGCTGCAGAAAATGGAAATAGATGGTCTTTATCTCAATCTGATAAAAGCTCTCTATGACAAACTAACAGCTAACATCATACTAAATGGACAAAAACTGAAAGCTTTCACTCTAAAATCAGGAACAAGACAAAGATGTCTACTGTCTCCACTCTTATTCAATATAGCCCTGGAAACATTAGCCAGAGCAATTAGACAAGAGAAAGAAATAAAAGGGATAAGAGTAGGAAAGGAAGAAGTTAAATTATCATTATTCACAAATGACATGATCTTCTACACAGAAAACCCCCAAAACTGCACCAAAAGACTTTTAGACTTAATAACCAAATTCAGTAGTGTAGCTAGATACAAAGTCAACACTCAAAAATCAGTAGAATTCCTGTACACAAACAGAAAACTCACTGAGGGGCAAATTAGGAAAACAGCACATGTCACAATAGCACCCCCTCCAAAAAAGGAAAGAAATGCCTAGGAACCAATCTAATGGAGGATGTAAAAGACCTCTACATTGAAAACTACAGTACTCTGAAAAAGGAGATTGAAAAGGACACCAGAATATGGAAAGATATTTCTTGTTCTTGGCATGAAGAACCAATATAATGAAAATGGCCATATTTCCAAAATTGTTGTACAGATTTAATGCAACCCCAGTCAAAATTCCAACAGCATAGCTCACAGAACTAGAGAAAATAATGCTAAAATTCATTTGGAACCAGAAGAGATCCAGAATAGCAGAGGCAATTCTGGGCAACCAAGGTATGGCAAGGGGTATCACAATCCCTAATTTAAAATTATACTACAAAGCTACCATGATAAAAACAGGACGATACTGGCAAAAACAAAAACAAAACCAAAAAACAGACCCAAGTATTGATGGAACAGACTAGAAGGTACAGAAACAACTCCAGACATATTCAGCCACATTATCTTTGACAAAGGGGGCAAACACTGGAAGAAAATAGCTTCTTTAATAAATGGTGCTGGGAAAACTGGTTTTCCACAACCTAGACTCATATCTTTCACTATGCACTAAACTAAAATCAAAATGGATCAAACACCTAAATCTTAAAACAGAAATACTAACTCTGCAGGAAGAGAGAACAGGTAGAACTCTTGAAGACACTGGAGTAGGCAAGGACCTCCTGAACCAAACCCCAATTGCACAGGAACTATCACAAGGAATCAACAACTGGGATCTCATCTTATTAAAAAGCTGTGCACAACAAAAGAAATCGCCAACAGAGTGAGAAGACAACCCACAGAGTGGGAAAAAACTTCAGCCAGTTGTTCCTCAGATAAAGTACTAACATCCAGAACATATGAAGAATTGGAAAAAATCAGACCCCGCACCACATTTAAAGACCCAGTCCAAAAATGGGCATCAGAGATGAGTAGATACTTCTCAGATGAACAAGCACAAATGGCAAGTAAATATATGAAAAAAATGTTGGACATCAGTAGTCATTCAAGAGATGCAAATCACTCCAGAAAGGATAGCAATTATCAAGAAACCGACCAGTATCAAATGCTGGTGGGGCTGCGGGGAAAAAGGAGCCTTCTCCACTATTGGTGGGAATGTAGACTGGTGCAACCACTGTGGAAGTCCCTGTAGAGATTTCTCAAAAAGCTAGCAGTAGAGGTCCCATTTGACCCAGCTATTTATCTTCTTGGTATCTTCCCAAAAGAATTAAAAGCATCAGGAGCTAGGGATTTAGCTCAGCGGCAAAGCGCCTGCCTGGCAAGCGCATGGTCATGAGTTCGGTTCCCGCTACCGGAGAAAAAACAAAAAAAACAAAACAAAAAAAAAACAAAACAAAACAAAAAAAAAGAATTAAAAGCATCACACCACAGTGAAATATGCACACCCATGTTGATAGCAGCACAGTTTGTAATACCTAGATCTTGGAAACAGCCCAAAGGCCCATCAAGCAATGAATTGATAAAGATGTGTTTTTGAAAATATATTAGAACGCTACCCAGCCATAAAGCAGGATAAACTTGAGACATTTCTAGGTAAATGGATGCACCTTGAGACCATACTCCTAAGTGAAATAAATTGATCACATATGTGTAAATGTTGCATTGTTTCTCTAGTGTGAGAAACTGAAGGTGTAAATAAGGACCAAAATGTATAATAGATATTGTGAAATAGGAGGAAATTATTCAAAAGGAAAGGAGAACTAGGGAGGGATGGAGGGAGAAAGGAAGGAAGGGAAAGAAAAAATGAGGAAAGATAGAATGGGAACAAATCTTTGTAAATAAGGAGGGAAAGAGGGGTTGAAGGGAGGGGAAGGGGAATAGGAAAAAAAAAGAATCAAAATATATCATATACCGGTGCAAATTCCCTATGATAAATGTGATCATTATGTATACCTAAATTTGTACCAATAAATCTAATTAGTTAAAAAAGGTGAATACTGTTAACATCCTCATTCAACAAATGAAGAACCTGAGGGACAGAGGGGCTTTGCAGATGAAGTGCCAGAACTAGGGTCTGAACCACACCTGAATGCCACAGCCATTTTTGCAGTCCCAGATGGCAGCCTGCTCTGGAAACCCCTTCTCCATAGTGCCCTGGAGTCCTGCAAGTGTAGTATATGTGAGAACCTTATCACTGGTCAGGGATCCTCTGCAGAAGCCCTGTCCCCTGCCCTTGCACTGAAAGTGACCAAGATACCTTCACATAGCACACACCCCTAAGCTCACAGTTATACTTGCTGGAGTCTCAGACCAGGGCTTCCTGCTCTACAGGGTGCTGAGGGTCCTATCACAGGATAACAGGATAAGCCCTGAGTTGACTCACTGGACGATAATTTATGAGACCACTATTTTCACATTAAAACGAATGAGAAAATACTACAGAGAAGAATGTGAAATCCACAGGAATTCTAAAGATTAAAAACATGAGACTTTAAAGGACCTTCGTGTGTGTGTGTGCGTGTGTGTGTGTGACAGAGAGCGCGTGAGAGCGAGAGAGAGAGAGACAGAGAGAGAGAGACAGAGAGAGAGAGACAGAGAGAGAGACGGAGAGAGAGAGAGAGAGAAAGAGACAGAGAGAGAATGCAAGCAAGCACATGGGATCTGTCATACTTCCTCCTCCCAGATCCAGAATCAGCTTTCACTCTCCCACGTTTTCAGGGGAGCTGGGTGCAAAAGTGACAAGCACTGCCCAAACGCTCCCCACCCTCCATTACCTGGCTCAGCACATCACAGGGGCATCAGATATGCCCCACAAAACACACACCTCACAGCTGGCACAACACAGAGCACACCATGCTGCCACTGCCCTTGCCACACAGCACACATGCAGTAGAGCCTCTGGGTTACCCTGGCTGAAAAGTCACATCTGGCTATAGACGGGGTCCATGCACAGTTGTGGGCACGGCCCACGTCCAGGGGTCGCCCGTGGCACACTGTGTACACACCACACACCAGGTATATAAAACCCACTGCCCACAAGCAATCCCTTACACAACTCCTAGCCACCCATACATACAGAGACTCACCTTGGGGAATCCCACCGGGACCAGTGGCCAGCCTGCACCCCCTCACCGGCGCCCCCTGGCCCCAGGGTCCTTTCCTGGCCGGCGCCCTCACGCGCAGAGGAAGCCCCAGCGGCCGCAGGTCCGGAGATGTTCCGGGCGCGCTGGGCGGCGAACCCACGAACTGAGCGATCGACAGAGCCAGCGCAGGCGGCGGCTGCTGCTCCAGCCCCAAGAGGCGCCCGTTGCAGCAGACCAAACCCGCGGGGAGGGGCTGTGGCCCGGAGGCTTGGGCACCCGATCTGGAGTCCCGCCCAGCCAGGACTGGGCTGGGCTGCCTGCCCGTAAGGGACCAAGAGGCAGTGACAGTCTGGGGTAAGCTGCAGGCTGAAAGGACTGCTCCTGGGCCGCTGGTTTCCTTCGGGACTTCTACGTTTTTTTGGCTTCAGTTTATGTATTTGTGTTGGTGTGTGGGGTGAGGATGGAGTGGGTGATTTCTCCCATCTTCCCGGCCCCATCAATCTACAGTTCCAGGGGGTTGGGTGGGGCAGAACAGATGAAGAATATTAAGTATAATTTCTTGAGCGAGTATGTGCCAGACTCTGTGCTATTTTTTAATTAATTAAGTAAGAAAGTAAGTAATTGTGGTATTGGAGATTGGACACACGGCTTTTGCATTGACTTACATCTCCGACCCTTTTTAAAACTTTTTAAAATTTTGAGACAAAGTCTCGCTAAATTGATTATTTCCCCAAGCTGGGCTTGAAATTACAATTCTCCTGCCTCAGCCTCCTGGAGTCCTGGGATTACAGGCATGCACCACCAAACCTAGTCTGTGCTAGTTATCTTAATTCATTACCTCATTTAACCCTCATAACATTGCAGAAGTGTTACTATCCCGTTTCACAAGTGGGGAAATGGAGGCACAGAGAGATAAAGTGACTTAACTAAGTTGGTAAGTGGCAGACCTGAGATTTAAAGCAAGACAGCCTGACCACAGAGCCCAAGCATACCTGAAGTATGGGTTTATGGCTCTTTCCACACCATACACTGCTTCCTGGTGTTCATAACAATCCCAGGAGCTTGGTTTTACCAATCCATTTCACAGATTAGGAAACTGAAGCTCAGGGGGATTAGCTTGCTCCTGTTCACCCAGTTAATGGGACATCAGATTAAAGATGGCAGAGGGTAGGGGCAGTGACTGTCAAGGAACCAGACATGGTAGCACAAGCCTGTAATCTTTGTATTCTGTCAGACTGAGATGAGAGGATTGCAAACTTGAGCCTGACCTGGGAAGCTTATCAATTTATTGAGACTCTATCTCAAAAGATGAAAAAGGCTGGGAATAGGAAACAGTAGGTAGACCTTATGCAGATGGGAGGGGGATCTAGGGATGGAGAGAGGAGGGAAGGGTAAATAAAAGGGATTAAGATGTGATATGTATATGTGCCAACTCCCCATAGTGACTGTATTCATTACGAATCACAAATATGCATTAAAAAGGTTGGGGGAGCTGGGGATGTAGCTCAGTGTGAAGGCCCTAGGTTCAATCCTCAGTACTACTAAAAAATAGCATAAGGGGACAGAGCCTGGTACATAGTAGGGGCCCCTCAATGTCAATGTTCCTCATCATGCCACTCTCCTTCCCTCTCTTCTTCCCTTTCATTGCCTACGAGCTGGCTGGTGCAGAGGCACCTCCAATCCCCTCATCTCTAAATCTTCCCTTGATCTGCAGTCTCCAGACACAAGCCAGCCCCTCTTCCTGGCTACCACTGGAACTTTTGCCCAACAGCCAGATTCCTGTTAGGTGCCAGGGTGTGTGCTAGGCACAATGAAGGTGAAGAACTAGATGGTGCTGATGGTGCCAGTCTGGTAGAGTTCATAGTCTAGTGAGGAGAGCATTTGTTAGCAAATAGTCATGCAAATTAATGCGAATAGTAACTACATATTGTGTCAAGAACAAGTGAAAGACCAGAAGAGAGATTAGAGTCAGGAAGAGGGACAGCTAATTTAAACTGGGTGATCTGAGAAGGCTTCCCAGAGGAAGGTACATTTCAGCTGAGACCACAAGGAAGTGTTGGCTTCAGCCAGGTAGAACTGAGGGGACAGAATCCCAGGCAGAGGGCCTGCACAGAGTTTCCTGAGACAGGGAAAGCCTTGCCTTCACTGTTGCCATTTTTGGAGGAGTTACCTCCTCTGCAGGTCTCTGCCCACCTAATCTGGTCTCTGCCCCCAGAGCACCTGCAAGGTGACCCAGCCGAGGATCCAGAGATCTCCGTGACTCAAAACCAAAAAAAAAAATAAAAAATAAAAACACACACACACACAAATAAAACAATGTGCAGCCAGGCGTGGTGGCACACACCTGTAATCCCAGCACTCAGGAGGCTGAGACAGGAGGATCATTGTGAGTTCGAGGCCAGCCTGGGCTACAAAGTGAGCTCAAGGCATAGTGAGACCCTGTCTGAAAAAGACCAAAAAAAAAAAAAAAAAAGTGCCCATCTCAGTCAGTCACACTGAATGACTCCCCACGTGGCCTGAACAGCATCCTTCAGGGTCTTCCTCCTTCCCAGGCTCCTTCCTGGGGGCTCTGTCTCTCCCTTCCCCAGGGCTCTGTTCCAACCTCTATTTCGCTCACTCTGCGAAATAGTGTCCTCTATTTCGCTCACTCTGCGAATAGTGTCCTTCCTCCCAGGGGAAGGACACGCTTTCTCTTTACCCAAGTGTGCTAGAGACGCATAGTCCCCACTCCTAGCCCAGCTTGTCTCCTGTGTCCCAGATCAACTCTTCCCTGGATGTCCATCCTCGGAGGACTACAGTGCTGCTTCCCTACAATAATTCTCCCCATGTCCTCATCTCAGGGACAACACCACCAGCCCCTGTCACTTTAACCCAGTGCCTGCAGCACTCAGACAAATGCTAGCCCTTCCTTTAGGGTCTGCCACAGCTGTTATTCAACAAATTTTGAATTCCTGCTACAGCCCAGGATTAAGGAATGATTTTTTTTTTTTAAACAAAAGCAGTAGGAAGAAAGAAAAAAAATAAAGGAAAATATTGAAAACTCAGTATCACAAAAAAGCTCTCTTTATCCAAAAGCATAAATAAAAGAAAAAAATGAAAAAACAGACAGCATGCTGAGAGATCATTGCAACACATATAATGAAGGGCTATTCTGCAACATAGGAAAATATCTCCTATACATCTATAAGAAAAAGCCAAGCGACCTAATTTTAAAACGAGTAAAGCCAATGCACGTATGAAAAATGCTCACCCTCATTACCCACCAGAGAGCTTTAAATGAAAACCACACTGTACCATGTCACATATATCTACTAGCAAAAATTTAAAAATTTGATAATACCAATTTTGTTCAGCATAGAAAAAGAAGAGAACTTTTACACGTTGCTTGGGAAACTGGCAATTGAGCACAGACAAGATTGAAGGGTACTTTGTCAATATCCAGTGGATTTAGAGATGCACATAAGATGGAACATTTTAATCCACTGCATACAACCAGCAGACACTCTTGCATGTGCTGAAATGTCCATCACAGCATTGTATTTAATAGCAAAATACCAGAAAAAACCTATATACCCATCACCAGGTATGGAGAAATAGACTATTAGGGAGAAATAGACTATTATTCTGACATTGTTGGTTGTCTGAACCCTCAGTTTTCTCATATTTGTTATGGCAGTGACTTGTGGAAAATCTGACCTTTTTTTTTGTTTTGGTTTTTTTCTCCGGTACCGGGAACCGAACTCACGACCTTGGGCTTGCCAGGCAGCTGCTTTTGCCGCTGAGCTAAATCCCCAGCCCCTGACCTTTTGAATCTGCACACGCTCGCCAACCTGGACCTGGGTGAGAGGAACAGACAGTGGTTGTCTCACCCAGTATCTCCTCCATAGAACAGGATCGTGTCTCATGCTTCTGTCGTTTAGACTTATTTGCTCCACAGCTGTTATCTCCCCTGTGTTACTAAGTGAAATTTCTTCCTAAAAAAGTGAGTAAACCTGAGAAGAAACTAGGTAAGCTGAGAGGAGACCCCCAAAAGGCCACTACTGAAAGAAAGTATAAAAGTGATCAGGCTCACTGGGAAGGCAGGACAGTGAAAGATGTAGGGTAAGTTTCGCCCTCTGTGTGCAGGAGCTCTTCCCTGTGAGAGGAAACAGCTCTTTCGGTGTCCCTGGGTAAAGGAGTCAGTGCTTTAGAAACTTTGGAACTTTCTGTGATGGTGGAAATATATGTGCTGTCCAGGATGGTAGCCTCTGGTCATGCATGACTCTTGAGCACTTGCAATGTATCTAGGACAGTAGAGGAACTCAATTTTTAATTAGAAGTGAATTTCAATTTAAATAGCCTGTGGGCTGGGGGTGTAGCTCAGTGGTAGAGCATTTGTCTAGCATGTGATTCTCTAGGTTCCACCCCTAGCATTGCAAATAAACAAACAAATAAATACAGTCTTTTGTGACCAATAGATATCGTATTGGGCAGTGCAACTTTATGTTATGCAGAAATCCTTGGCGATTACTAATAATTTCAATATTATTTGGGGAAGATTAGTTTTTTTGGGGGTGGGCTGGGAGCATATTTTTCTTCATTAAATTCTAGAATTTTGCTTTCACTGTGCACAAATTTACTATCAAGATGAACTATATTCCAATAGTAAGAGGAAACTATATATTCACTCAATAGAATTTTATACAGCAGAGAAAATGAATGCGCATGTCAAGAAAGCTAAATTCACATAAGCATAATGTGATATATATATATGTAATATATATTATGATACAATGCAAATAAAAGGTTTTTTTTATTTTAAAGAGTAAAAGAAAGATAACATAGTAATAGGGTGGCTTACCAAATTACAAAGTGGTAGGAAATTATCA
>NW_004955414.1:18220324-18229786 GCF_000276665.1 Chinchilla lanigera
AGTTATGGACAGATTAGTAGGAAAATATCAATGGCTGCTGTAATACATGGTGGTATCATCAAAGTGGTCTCTCAGGAAGACAGAGATACGCAAGAAAGATCTAACAAGTAGTTACAACCTAAGGGTTATGAAAAATAACGTATTACCTCCTCACCAGTGAAAAGTTTTAAAACATGCAAAATAATACTAAACTCAGGAAGAAAACATGTAAAGACATGAGTGGGCATGGCCAACAGTGTTGTAGTGACTGTTGAGGAGGGACGTGTGGACTGTGGGGGCACAAGACGTCTCTTTTTCTCCTGATTCCCATAGGGCCCTGCTTGCTCCGCAGAGACGGAGGGGCTGGGCGGGGCCCGCACAGAGAGCACTTCTCCTAAGCCTCCTCAGGCCTCTGCTGACCCAACAAGACTGAGGGCCTCCTCTGGCTCCCAGGGCTCCTGTGTCTCTGCCACACACGAGCACTTTGGCCTGACGTTGTCTCTTTCACTCCCCCGAGTTCCAGAGCACGTACCCCGTCTGTGGCTCTCCAGACATTTACCCCCATGCTCGGAACAGTGCTCTGTAAATATCTAAATGAAGGAATGAGCATTAGATTCTCTAGGGATTTAGAGCCATCATCATAGACATTGTCCATTCACTTCTTCTCTGACTCATGCTAAGTGGCAAGCCTGTGCAGGCATGGGAGATACAGAGGTCCTTGTGCTCTAGTGTTCGGGAGGGTAGACCAGAACTTGATGGGCTTCAGCACAGAGACATGTGAACCATACAGAGGCACAGGAGCCCAGAGGGGCCCCTGGCCCAGCCTGGAGGTGGGAGAAGGGTAGGATCAAGGCACAGTATGTTCTAGGTTGAGGGTTTTGTTGTTGTTGTTGTTGTTGTTGTTGCTGTTGTTTTAAAACTGGTTAGAGTTCTCTGAGTAAAGCAGGGGAAAGGTGTTCCTGGGAGAGGAGCAGCAATTAAAGGAGCTGGGAAATTCAGGAAAAGCCATAAGTTCAATCCTAGAGAGTCCAGTGGGAGGGAGGAGTGGGATAAGTTACAGCAGCGGAGAGGGCAGGGACCAGGTCAGGCAGGGTCTTAAATGACAGGCTGGGAAACTTGGTTTATCTTGAGTCCAGTGGGAGCCTAGGAAGTGTTTAAGCAGGGGTGCGGTTGGATCACTCTCAGAGTTGTGTTTAGAAAGATGGCTTGTCCTGCACAGGGACAAGGGGGTGCACAGGGGTAGGAGGGACAATATAAAGGCTGGGCCAGGAGTCTAGGCTAGTGACCAGGGTAGTAAGGACAGAGGAGGACTGATAAGTGGGGAGATGAATAGAGGACAGATTCTGGGGCTCTTTAGGAGTAGAACCAGTGGGATTTAGACAGATTGCATGCGAATGTGAGGGATGGGGAGGGGTGTCTTGCTTGGCTCCAGGAGCAGACCCTGAAGTGAAGGTTCAAGTATAAGTAATTTATTTTGGAGGTGATCCAGGCAAAGCAAGGAGGTCAATTCAGATGGTTGCCAAGCAGATCACCATGGGGGTCATCCTTGCGGGGAACCTTTGAGGCCACACAGAACATACCTCAAAGATGTTCCCTCAGAGGCAGGGAAGCTGAAGCATTTGTCCACAACTTTAAATGTCATTGGTTAAAGGCTGACCCAAGAACTTTCTGTACTTCTGGCCAAGTGTGCTGCAAAAGCCAGGGAAAAACCCCAGGCAGAGCCTGAGGTTCTCAGAGTAAGAATTTAGGGCTGGGGTATGTGGTATCTGCTTGCCTAGGTCAGGGGAGGAACCAGAGCAGCTGCTATAGAGTGGGAACCCTGTCTGCTCCCAGAGATTGAGCTCTGGTTCTCCCAGGGGAGTGGAAGAGAGAGTCTGTGTGGGAGCTGGAGTGGGAAGTGGGTCTGGACCTGGTGGTCCTGACTGCTCCATCCTCCCTTCAGCCCTCCGCCTTTCTTGCCTGGTCCATCCACTCCCCCCAGGTCTTCCTGGGTATTCAGAGTGTCACCCTGGTTTCCATGGAGACTATGTTCCAGGATCCAGACATGCTCACTCTGATTAGCTTAGCTGAGTGGTTTGATCCCTGCACTCACATCAAAGCAGAATCATTTGATGGCTCTTCTTTAAAATCAAATCCAGTCAACCAGGATTGTTAATGGGCTGCAGAAACAAATGTGGATCTTACCAGCTTCATGTATGGTCCTCCAGGTCAAAGGATGGATGAGGTTGATTTTGTTGTCTTTGGGATGGAGTCATCAGTTAAAGGAGGGAAGAGGACATGTCCAGAGTTGAGACTCAGGAGGAGCAGCCAGAGCTGCAGAGGAGCACCAGAGCTGAGAACTGCTGCTGAGGCCAGGGGAGTAGGGCAGGGAAAGGGAGAGGACAGCAGGCGCACAGAGGGGCCCAGAGGCGCACAGCTGGGCCTCAACTTGCTGGCCACAGGAGAGGTCAAGGAGCCCTTGGCTAAGCTGTCTGGTGACAAACTTGCCTCCTCCTCTGCCTCCCTTCCCCACCTCCTCCCAGCTGCAGTCCGTGGCCTCAGAAGCTTTAGCAGCTGGCAGATGTTCACCAAGACCCATGGCTGGGTGAGCTATGTATGGTATTTCTAACAACTTGCAAGACCTCCTCTGCTCCACCGCCCCAGTCTTGGAGTGTTGCTCACCTCCAGCAGAGGCCAGTGCTGCTCTCTCAGCCGTAGCTCCAGGACCTCCACCCTCCTTCTTGAGGTCTTTGACTTGTCCCCTCAGTCCAGCCAGCTTGTGTCCTATATAGAAGCAGCCCTTCCTGGAAGTTGCTCATTTCACATTCTTGCCACATTCCAGCTGGCCAGCTAAGTATCAATTCACAAATCCATGACCCAAGAATTCTTGCCCCAGTAGCTCATCCCTGGAGCTCTGGATTCTTCTTCTGCCTCAGCTAATTGATTGAAGACCCCATGTAGCTCACTCCCACCAGACTCACACCTACCAGATTCCTCCTGGTGACAAAGTCAACATGATCTCAGCAGCATTAAAGGGAGCATAGTGCCAGAGGAAAAGGAGGTGACAGTCCACAGAGGTCTGCTGCTCACACTGCCTGTGGAGTCTAAAAGTCACTGAGATGGTAATAAAATCAACACATGGAACAAGCAGCCAAGTTAGTGATAGTCAAGTGTTGGGACAGGGGACAAATCCTTCCCTTGGCACCTACAGGTCCTTTTTTCTAAAAAATTATTTTAAAAAATTGATAGATAACATATGTACACACCATGATATTGTACAGTGTGTATCTTGAGAATAGTCAGCTGTAGATCCCTGTTCATTTTAAAGCAGACAGACTTATTGAATCTGAGATTCCATTGGACATTATTGTTTGGTAAAATGCTTTAAACTTCATAATGAAGAAAAAAACATGTTTTCATTCACTTCAGTTCTTAAGAAATCAACAAATCAATATCAACATATTGGAAAAGACCTAAATGTCTGCCCACAGGGAACTGGTTAAATAAATTATGGCTGCTAAACAGAGCAAGGAAACCTTTTATGCATCAGTGAAAAAAGGCCTTCAAGAAAACTTCAGAAGAAAGTTATATGTAGAAATATGTGTGTAGTACACAGCCTTATATATATATATAAAGCATAAAAAAAGAATGTACAGCTTCTAGGGTTTGCATATGCATATAATTATCAGGAAAGATAAAGAAGTAGCCACTAACTGAGTCATTATCAGGGTCACTGAGAGAAAGACTCTTCACTGTTTATCTTTTAATTTTTTTGTTTGAATTGAAGGAATCCATTATTACTTGAAAATTATTAAAAGGAAATACATCATTTCCTTAGTTCAAGATATCACAATCAAACAAGTGCTCTCATGCTGGGGCCTGATAGTGTCCCCTTGTTGAGAAACATTGAAAGTTTTCATAAACTGTGATGGGTATTGGGAATTACAATTTTCTAAGTCATTTTGCATCAGTTAACATATTAACCCTCTTAAGCCTTATGCAGAATGATTGATTGATCCCATCACCATTTTTCAGAGGGAGAAACTGAGACCCAGAGAGCTCCGTGGTCTTGCCCAAGTAAAGAATCTGTACCTTGGAGCCCAGCAACAGGAACAAAGGAGGGTGCAGAACACCTGTCTGGGCAGGGCCAGGCCTGGGTTGGATTCTGTAGCAGTGTGCTAAGGTGTGTTGCTTCACAGCTCTAGTCACCTGTGAAACAGGAATCACAACTTTGTCCTCCTGAGTGGCT
This sequence comes from Chinchilla lanigera, assembly GCF_000276665.1. NCBI lineage: Eukaryota > Metazoa > Chordata > Mammalia > Rodentia > Chinchillidae > Chinchilla > Chinchilla lanigera. Next base: position 18,224,532 of record NW_004955414.1, read on the forward strand.
TGAGGATTGACTGAGGTAGCGTATGCAGGACTTGGTACAATGCCAGGCACCATCAGAACATTTCTGTAACCACTGTTCTGTTATTGAAATAGCATAACAAGACATTGTAATTCACCCGATAGTTCTTGAACTCTCTACACATCTGCCACAAAAATTAGAAAGGAGAGAAGCTTTGGAGAGTTGAAGGGAATGTAGGAATTCATCTCTGTCCTAAATGATGCTGACGGTCTTACTGGGGAGACCGGCTTTAAGACTCATCCATTTTTTCTAGGAATACAGTTGGTTCTTGTCAATATCCCACTCACTTTCCCATGCCAAGTCTCACTGTAAAATTAAATAGCAGAAGTTTAGTTATCCAATTTTAGGTTTTAATGACAAGTGACAAAACTCACAGTAAGAGCTAAATGTTTTTTCACAATATTTGATGTCACTTTAGATAATATTGTGTGGAATTTTTGTACTATCTATCACCTCCCACCCCACCGTAACTGAGGTACTGGCTACATACCCAGTCCTCCTCTAATATCCTGCTAAATTCTAGCGCTGTTTTTGGCATTAATTATGCCATATGACACCCAGGACTTGGAGGCAGATTTATTTAATGCTGGATGGGCACAGACAAGGAATCAACCCTTATAAAAATGTAAGGCCTCAAAGGCTCAGGTAGAGAGGTTTTTATGGAGTCTGCAAAGGGGAGATACAGAGGTAGAGTACTTGGCTGTCTTTGATTGGTTCTTATGATATCCATCATAGTAACAAACTATGCATCACAGTGACCAGTCTTTTCTAAGAAACAGAAGCAACCAGAACTTCAACAGGAACTCTCACCTGGACAACTGCACTATACTACTTGGAGGGGCATTTTCTGCTACATTTCCTTCCCTCTTTTAGTTTCCCTGGCAATCTTTGCTGGGCATGTTACATGTGATCTTCTGAGACAAGGCCCAACTAGAAGTGGTAACATTAGGGTCGTCAGTGGTCCTAGAATGGGCCCTAGCCAAGGTTCTCTCCCCAGGATTGGAAAGTTTTTCCTTATTCTGGAGTCTCTCCCTAAGTTGCTTTTAGGAAGAAACATGTTTTAACACTACTCTGGCAAGGTAGTCAGCTTAACCCTGGAACATATCCAGTGAGCCTTGGATGCTTGTCAAATCTTGATCAATTGTAGAATAATTGGGGAAGGGCCTTACTGGTTGTTTTTTAATCCTAAACCACAGTTAGCAAGACAGCAGCAAGCAGACAAACACATATACAAGCTGAAATGAAAGCAAGAACTGGGGTAAGCATCCTGAAAAGGCACAAAAATCAAGGGGAATAGGTATGGAGCAATCCTGTGAGCAGTGTTCTCAGGCTTTAGGCATGTGTGGACTAGTCAGTATCCAGAGTGACCAGAGCAGGACTTTGAATGTATTGTCTCCTTAGAGTGAGCTTCAGAGGAGCTGTCTGGTCCAGGTGAATTCCCCAGCAATCATCTGGAAGGACTCTTTTAACTCTGGAATGATGGCTCTAAGGCTGGATTTCTGAAACTTGTAGAGGTTAATGTGCACCTGGGTTTTATGTGTGTGCAGGAGTGTCTACAGGTATAGCTGGCCTTTTAGCTAAACTTTTACGGAGCTAGTTACAAGCTATTTCTGTAGGATTATGCTTTTATTTTTCATCTTTTTAGAGCTTTTTGGCTTGTATATTATGTGTAGTTTTTACAGATGCAGGCCCATTATTGCTGCCAATAATCAAGGGTAGGCCATATCTAGGGATGATTCCTCATAGCAGGACCCTACAAAATTTTGTTGTCTTCTGTGTGCAGGTAGGGAATGTCTTGGGCCAACCTGAGTAGGTATAGATGTGAGCACTAACAGATATTTGTAACACCTGTAAAGTTTTATTTCTGTGAAGTCTATTTGTATATCTTTAAATGGGGAGAGTCCACTATATTGCATACTGGGTGGAGGTCAGGACCAATGACACAGATACTGAAGCCTGAGCTAGCTGCAGGGGTATGGGTGCTAACCCTGTGGCTTGAGCTTGCAAAACATATGGTGAGGGCAGGTCTGGCTATGATCTTCTGGAAGTACTATGTAGAGTTTTTCTGGCTGGGGTTGATGTTTTAGTCAATCAGATCCCTGGAGAGGGCTCAGGAGTCTGGACCAGATTATTTTGAGCACAGGTTTGGCACCATTGGCGGCAGGTTTCCAAGCAGTAGCAGTAGACCTTTTTGTTTTTTCAGTTTGCTGTGCAGACCATTGCTGCAGGAGACCTTCAGCCAAAATAACTTTGTCCAAGGTGACCACAGCAATGTTGGACTCCATTCCTAACCAGAGCTACTTCCATCCATAAACAGGGTATATTCAGCATCTGTCAGGGTGTTCATTTTTAAGTCTTGTTGGCTTGAGAATAGTTCATTAGTCAGTGCCAGGAAATCATGGTCTGGTGGGACCAGCTTGGTAAGCAGATATATGGCAGGATTGAGTGGTCCTCAGTTATTTAGGAGGTCCAGTACAACATGTGCCACCTGGACAGTTAGGTCTTGGCCTAAGGTGAGCTTGTCATTTTTTTAATCAGAAGGATAGTGGCTGTTCGAGCACAGAGGCAAAATGGGGAGGCAGCCTTTAGTGACTGGATAGGCCACTGGACACTCCCAGGTACTGACAGTCTGAATAAGCATCTTTGTAGCCACATGTCATTTGCAGATTTGGCCTTTTCCCAAGACACCTTGTAGCCAGTTTCTGCCAGATATTGTAGCAGAGCTTTTGTGTCTTTTTAGCAGGCAGCTTGGGTTTCATTAATCAGAAGTGCACTGATATTTTGTGCTGGGAAACTAATGAGGTCAGCTGTGAGGGCTTCTCCAAAGAGGGTAAACAAGTTTTTGAACCTTTGGGAGATCAAGTCCAGGTCAGTTGACTTTTGAGTCCAGAGCTGGGGTCTTTGCGAAGAGGGGCTGGCTGACAGGAGCCAATTGAAGGCAGAAGAAGGCATTCTTTAGGTCCAAGCAGGTGTATCAGTAGGCTGTGGGTGACTGCAGGATGGAGGGCAACTGAGGCAGCATTGACAGCTCAGAGATCCTGAACTGGATGATATTCCTCACTGGGTTTTTTACAGGCAGTTTAGCAGTTTGACAGTCTTTTTTTTATGGTCTTGAAGCCTCATTTTTTTCTTGGGGGACTGTGACAGAGCTGGAAGGGACAGAGAAACAGGCTATCTCAGAGAAAAGGTGCTGGTGACTTAGCCAAATCTGTTGTGAGAGTCTTCCCAAAAATAGTGGCAATTGACTGCAAGTGAGCTGGCCTTTTTTGTCTAGTCTCAGGACCTTCTTATGGGAGCAACCCACAAGCAGAAGAAGGTATCTTTTAAATCTAGACAAGTAAACCAGGTGACACCTGGAGGTAGCAGTGCAGCAATCATCTTGCACTCTGCAGTTCCCAATCCATATACCCTTGACATTTAGTCTGAATGGGCATTTATTTTTTTAGTGTCCATAGCCCTTATAACTTGCATATTGGTAAGGGCTTTATCAGGCTTCTGGGTGACAAGCGTAACTTTTGAGATATTGTTGGGCTTTTTGCCCCCTTCTTTGATGTCTTTGAGAAGCATTTGATTGGGTTGTTTTGTTTCTTTTTGCTCCTAGATGGGTTGACCTTTGGAAAAGCCCATGGCAACCCGTTTGTCAGGGTTGGCAGTCTAGTTTTCCTGAGTCAAAATGTGGACATTTCTGTGTTGAACAGAGTCAGAAAGAATTGTTGGTTCATCTTGTGTGTACATTTAGATGACGCCATCAGACCAGGATAGGCATGTGGCAGATAGCCATGAAGCAGAAGATTTGGAGGGGCCTCTGTGACCAAATGCAGGCAATGGCTAGCTGGAACCAGTGCAATTGACCGGCAGTAGATGAATTGGGTGCTATAGGTGTTGGCAACAACAGGGTGAATTATTTGTCAAGGCAGAATTCTCAGAAAGAGGGGGCGTGCCAGCCCTCATGGGCCTGGTGCAGTTTGCCACGCCGGTGCCCAGAAATGCAGGCAGTAGACACCTGGGAAGTGGTGCGGAGAAGTGCCTCGGCTCTCAGGCTGGCTGCCAAATGGTCAAGAACCGCCATGCCACAGAGAAGCACCGACACAATAGGCCCACCTGGAGATGTGTGTGAACCATCCCAACATGGAGAAACCTCTGGGAAAACATGCTACATGGTGGGTTGCTCTTGGCCCTGCCCTTGAGAGCCAGAAAGGCCCTGAGTCAGCGGAGGAGGCAGCTGATGAACAAGGACTCAGAGAACACAAGAGTAACGATGTCCGACGACTTAGAGGTCAAGCTGACTGGGGACACAAGAGCCATTCGTGAGCCGGAAACCAGGAGGACCTTGCACAACACCTGGGGAGACCCCCTTGAGGCCATTCTTCCCCTAACTGTACAGGCTGCAGTGGAGGAGCGAGTGGAGCTCCAGAGAGGTCTGCACTGAGACTTCATGGATTACATGGGTGCCCAATATTCAGATTCTGTAGAACCGCCTTCATGGAGAAAGTACGTGTCTAAGTTACCTGCCTGGGACACTTCGCACCTGATAGTGCTGAGACTGACTAGTGGGCCGAGGACTTCATCCACATGTTCCTGCTGCCCGTGTTGACGATTGGGGAGAGGACACTAAGTGGTTGCAGGGTCCCAATATGCTGGGAGACCAGAGAGAACACTCCTCTGTTTTCTTGGACAAGAGGCACTGATAAAGCATACTTCCCTGGATCCCAGGTCAGTAGAGGGACAAACTATTCTTGAGGATGGATTTTTTGCTCAGTCAGTCCCAGATAGTGGAAGGGGCTGTGGAGGATGGCTTTTGCCCCAGATGGCTCGCTTGAGATGATGGTGGGAGTTGCCTCCTCAGTGTTTTGTGACCGTGGCGAGGGGGGAGACCAAGGGGAAAGGGTAGAGAGACCAAGAGGGACGGCTGCCTTTGATGCAGTGCTGGGAGAGGCAGACCCTGGGTCTGGTTCTTGGGGTCCTGGTGGGGGCTTGTCAACTGCATTCATCTGCTGCCACTGTTGGGGGCTGGGCCACCTTGGGAGGGACTGCCCTGGGAGGCCCCCTGGGCCATGTCCTGACTGTGGGGGTGGCCACTGGAGGTCAGTCTGCCCTCTGGAGTGGGGGTCCCAGGGCTCGGACCCCTCCTATCAGCTGGTCTGGCAGGAATGAAGGGGCCCAGGGCATACTCTGCCTTCTCCCTCTGGCCAGACCATTGTCTCCAAGGAGGAGCCCTGCAAAATCATGACTATAGA
>NW_004955414.1:18238341-18261051 GCF_000276665.1 Chinchilla lanigera
AGTTGTTGATTCCTTGTGATAGTCCCTGTGCAATCAGGGTTTGGTTCAGGAGGTCCTTGCCTACTCCAGTGTCTTCAAGAGTTCTACCTGTTCTCTCTTCTTGCAGAGTTAGTATTTCTGTTTTAAGATTTAAGTGTTTGATCCATTTTGATTTTAGTTTAGTGCATAGTGAAAGATATGAGGCTAGGTTTACTCTTTGGCATGTAGAAAGCCAATTTTCCAAGCAGCATTTATTAAAGAGGCTATTTCTCTTCCAGTGAAGGTGTTTGCCCCCTGTGTCAAAGATAAGGTGGCTGAGTATGTCTGGAGTTGTTTCTGCATCTTTTAATCAGTTCCATTGATTCTCAGGTCTGTTTTCTTGACAGTCCCATGCTGGTTTGTATTTCATAACAGTAGCTCTGTAGTATAATTTCAAGTCAGTGATCATGACACCCCTGCCTTGCCTTGGTTGCCCAGGATTCCCTTTGCTATTCTAGGTCTCCTTTGGTTCCAAATGAATTTTAGGAATGTTTTCTCTAGTTCTGTGAGGTATGCTAATGGTATTTTTATTGGATTGGATTAAATCTGTATAATAGCTTTGGAAGTATGGCCATTTTCACAATGTTGATTCTTCCTACCCAAGAGCAAGGAATACCTTTTCATTGTCTGATAGCCTCTTCGATCTCCTTTTTTCAGAGTACTGCAGTTTTCAATGTAGAGATTTTTTTACTTTGTTAGGTTGATTCCTAAGTATTTCACACTTTGATGCTATTGTGAAAAGTGTTGTTTTCCTAATTCTCCATGAGTTTGTTATTTGTGTACGGGAATGCTATTGATAAAAAATATGGAACACTTCATGAATTTGTGTGTCATCCTTGGGCAGAGGCCATGCTAATCTTCTCTGTATTGTTCCAATTTTAGTATATGTGCTGCTGAAGTGAGCACAAGAAATAGGATCTTAAGGGAGGACATAGGGTGGAACTAGAGGCTTGGCTGACACTTCCCCTCTCAACTCGTGGTTCTTGCTTAAACCCAAGGGGCCAACACTGGGACTTTCCCTTCTACACGAATCAGACATATTTTACCTACTGACATGCAGCAGGATGGAAAATGTAAGCCTCTGGTTGTTGGTGGCTGAACCCTAGCTTTTACCTAATGCAGTCACCAGGTGACTAGGAAGACCGCTGTCCTGGCACACTTCCCACCAGGTGGAGTGCAGCTTCAAAGGCCATGCTGTGCGAAGAAAAGAACTTCCAGGGTCATGTGGAGGGCAAGGGTCTCTGAAGGGGTGAGGAAGCCAGAATGGGGTAGTGCAGAAAGTTAAGGTACCCAGCCTGGGCAGCCCATTCCTTGGCTGCCATGGGCTGAGAACCATCCCACAGGCATAGGAGTTGGCCAGCACAGAATGATCTCCATCCCAGCTGGGGAGCACAGGAGATAACAGTAGGGCGTCACTGCCTGTTTAGCAAATCAGCATATATTGGTAAGTCATGGTAGGCACATGATGTTGTCTGTTTTAACCTGCAGTCCCACCCGCCACTACCTTTCACTCCTCAGCAGCCTGGCTGCCTTTCCCCCTGCAAACTTCTGGACCCAGCCCTCACCTTCTGGCTCTGCAGCCAGTTCTAGTCACCAGGGGGCAGCAGCGCAGCATCAATTAACCTGGGTCCCTTGTGCGATGACACAGCCAGAGAAGAGCATCTAGTTAGCGCTAAGAACCAAGGGGGCTGGAGCCCAGAACTGCCTGCATCTGACTTCCTTTGCTCTCAAGAATTCTGGGGACAGGCAGTACAAAGGGAAGCATGTGACTGGGAGGGAAAAGAAGGCAGAATAAAGGGGTGAGGGCTTGCAGAGCCAGCGCTACATCTTTCTGCATTCCCAGTCTCTTCCTACCCTCTCCAAACCCGTCCTCTTCCATCTCTTGGTCTTAGTTTGACTTTCTGGCAGCCCCCCAAGGTCCCTCTGATCTCCCACAGGTTAGCTGTCAACCTGTGCCCTTTGTTCTCCAAATAAGAACCTGCTTGGTTCGGCCAGGGCAGCCCCTCCCCTTGACCATTCTCCCTAGAACACTGATATAATCACTCTGTGTGCACACATACAAATACACACCTGCACACACACTCACCCCCACCCAGCACACACTGTGTCAGTCCATGCAGCAGGCGTTTCACTTCCTCCAGCCATATTCCAACTGCTTTAGTTGTGAAGGCTTCTCTACCTGCTTAACTCCACAATGAGGGGACACTTCATGTGGCTGCTGATTTCATATTTGACTCCAGGATATAAACCTAAGGACATATGCAGTATCTGAAAGAAGACTGAAAATTGGGTTAGACACCTTCCCAGAGTTCATTACAACCCTCCATCCTGACTGTGTACACCGGACCCTGGGCTCTGTGGACTTGAAGACATTTTTGCAGTTTTGAGGTTGGCCTGGTGTGGAGGGTACCGTGGGAAGGGAACAAGGACTTTGTCACCCAATTCAGGTGATAGGTACTCTGGGTAAATCCCTCAGGAGACTGGGGATACCAGCTAGGCTTTCCGCAGGAAGGGTATAGCACATTCAAATTGGGTAACATAGATAATTTAATGAAGAGATTTTTTAAAAAAAAATAAAGGAGACGTGATATTTGAGGGGCTCCACACCAAGAAACACTACCAGCCAGAGAAGGGGGACAGGAAGAGAGGGCAGTGGAAGTACCAAGGAGTACCTGCCCGTCCCTTTCATCCCCACCCTGTCCAACACCAGAGGAGAGAGGACGCAGAGCAGGAGTGGGGAGAGTCTCTCGGCACAGGGAAAAGCAGTGAGCATTAACTCAAGTGGCCACTGGAATTTTAAACTCCACTGAACTTTGTACCCAAAAGTACTTTAAAGTATTGGAGTTTGCGAAAAGTGCAGCATAGGAATGGGGGAAGGAAGTTGAACATTACCAGGCAGGTCATGTGGGTGGGACATACACAAAGTAGCCACATGTTTGTGCCTCAGTGGCTCCCACTGTTCATCAGGCTGGGGTGAAAGGCATCAGTTCCATACGACACAGGAAGAAACTGAGCTTGCAGCCACGCAGGTAGTGATGGTGAACCTGGGCCACCCTACCCCTGCCTCAGGTGCCCTGTGTCCTCCTGCTTTCCCCATAGCTGGTCTCTGAGCCCTAAGCATAGCACAAGCTATAGCCATTGTCTTCCTTCCAGCTGCTATAACAAAATGTCATAGACTGAGTTGGTGGCTTATAAACCACAAACTATGGTTTGGTTCCAAATGTCCCCTACAAGCTTGTGCAGTAAAGGCTTGCTCCTCAGCATGGTGCTAGTGAGAGGTGGGGGGCCCTGGGCCTTTCCTCTTTCTCTCTCTTCCTGCTTCCCTGTCATGAGATAAATGGTTTTGCACTGACATACAGTCCCACCAGGAAGTCTCATCAAAGATCCAAAGCAACAAGGCCAACTGATAATAGACTGAAATTTCTAAAAGTGTGAGTCAAAATACAATAAACCTTTATTTCTTTATAACTTTAGTATTTCAGGCATTTTGTTACTATTACATAATGCTGACTAACACAGGCATTAATCCCATTCATGAGGGATTCACCCTCCTGACCTGATTACCTTTCCAAGGCCTTACTTTCTAATACTACCACTGTGGCAATTAAGATTTCAAATACTTCTGGCATGGTGGTGCATGCCTACAATCGCAGCACTTGGGAGGCTGAGACAGAAGGATTGCCACAAATTTGAGGCCAGCCTGGATTACAAAGTGAGATCTTGTCTCGAAACAAACAAACAACAACAAAAAAATTTCAAATACTGCTGGGTATGAGGCAGGAGAATGGCAAGTTCAAGTCCTGCCCCAGCAACTCAGCAAGTCCCTATCTCAACATAAAATAGGATCTGAGGATGTAGCTCAGCATGAAGGCCCTGGATTCAATCTCTGGTATTAAAAAAGAAAAAGATTTACATATTAATTTTGGGAAGACAAAAACATTCAGTCTCTTAACAGCCACATCTGGTGTAAACATGAGAGAATGTTCAGGTGCCTCTACTGAGCTCACTGCTTAAGGTCAGAATCTGAGGAATACCCACCACCCACACCACCCAGGCTTCTTCCCAGCATGCCCATCCTGAGCCTTCGAAGGGGAGCTCTCAATTCCAGGAAGTACACACTAGCACTAAGGAGGGTGGCAGAGGCCAGGTGTGGGGGTGCATGTCTACAGTCCCAGCACCGAGGCAGGAGGATCACCAGTTTGAAGCCAGCCTGGGCTACATAGTAAGTTCAAGGTCAGCCTAAATTGCATAGTGAGACCCTGTCTCAAAATTTTAAAAAATAAATAAAAAAATTAATTCCTGGGTGGCTGGGACAGGAGGAGCAGCTGGAGAGTCCTGGGCTCAGGTCTGGGTTCCATCTTGATTTCTGTGGGACCCGGGACAAGGCAAAGTCTTCTCCAGGGCTCCAGTTCCACTAAGCAGCCAAACAATCCCTGGGGTCCCTGCCAGAAGGGAAAACTGACTTGAACTGGTTGTGTCTGCCAGAGTTCTCGTCTGCTGTTTATAGCAGCCTTCAGGAGTTAACAGCCCCAGGAAATGATGGCAGGGTGGGGAGGTGAGAACAAGGCAGGGGACCCAGAGGGTAAGGGCAGGGGATATTTTGGAGCAGGCGGATCTCTCACGTCACTGCTGGACAATGGCCCAGGGCAGTTATTGTGCCAGGAGTGGAAAATCCTTTTCTTTTTACTCCTTCTGCAAGGGCTGAAATAGTCCCAGTTGGAAAGTGGAGCCCCTGGGAACAGGGTTCAAGGACAATGAGTGATTGGCCTGCCTGCCTGGTCCATTGTTCCTGGCGGAGATAGCCAAGACAGGACACCTGGCTGAGCTGGAGTCAAGATGGAGGGAGGCCCAGGAAACCCCTGCTGAAGGGAAGAGTGGCTGGGTAGAGGTGAACATCATCAAGGATGGGAATGTGAGGCCCAGAGAGAGGAAGTGCTCAACCAAGTCCCACGGCACATCAAGGCACAGCAGGATAGAAGAGTGGCTCTGGGACTTGATTCCTGCCCTATTGTTGCTGTGGGTGACAGGATCCCAGATGGGTTTTTAGGTTCTTGTGTATGTCAAACAAAGAATTGGTTACGGTACATAATGGTAATGAAAAAGTAGGTAAGTTTAATGAAGTTTAATTAGGTAAAGGTATGCTCACAGCGAGCGGGCTCACCCAGGCAGAAAGGAAAATGGCCCGAGCGCTGAATGGATTGGCTATAAGAATTTAAAATGTTGTGCCAGGTTTAGGGGATCTCTCATTGGGTCTTCGAGTGTGATTAGCAAGATGATTGATAAGGTGCTGAGTTATGTCCACTGGATCTGCTGCACATGTTCTTCCCCATAACTCACTGGTATGAGTGGATGTATGAGATGCAGTCCATATGTATGAAACATTAATGAGCTTCAAGTGAGGAAAGGTTCTATATCATGGCAGCAGGTCTGGCACACATGCATCCTGGAGTGGGATTTGAGAATCTTTCTGGGGTCTTTGGTATGCTTATCTCTGTCTCTGGGTAGCAGACCTCAGGACAAAGTCAGCCCTGGGGCACTGTCCAGGTTCAAGTGAGTTGTCCCATAGCTCCAACTGCACTATGTTACTATCATACCCTCACCCTGCAGCCCAGTCACTCCTGGCTCCACCCACAGGAGCAGGAGCAGCTGACAATCCACTGTGTGACACTGTGTGGTGGCAGTGGAGTCACTTCACCTTTTTGGTCCCTTGATTCTAGGGAGACCTACTGCCCCTACCTCAGTCCTCAGAACCAAGAGCCCAATGGTCTTAGCAAAACCTAAGGGAGCAACTGTTAGTTATCCCTTGAAACTGTAGACAGCAATACCCTGATTGAGTGTGGGAGAAGTGGAATAGGGAAGCAGAGCCGCCAGGCTGCAGAGGGCAGCCCAGAGAAGGCCTCAGTTCACACAGCAAAAGCTGCCAGCTCTGGCCCAGCCCCAAGCCAGTTCTCGTGTCTGAGATCTCCATGCTCTTAGCTGAACCAAGATGTGACTGCAGAGTGCCATGCTGGGTACTGCCAGTCAGGGAGAAATGGCTAAGCCTGCCTCTGTGGATAGGGGAGCTCTGTACCCCATAGGGGCTGGTCCTGCCACTTAATATCCTCCTCCTCATGTCTCACACACACCCTCCTGTTGCCCTCCAGGCCGGCACCAGGAGAAGGTTCTGGAAATACACAGGTCTATGTGCCTGAAAGCCACCCAGTACCAGGTAGAATAGAGATGGACCCTACCCTGCCCATGATGGACCTACTTCCCCCAATCCCATAGCCAGAGGGGCCTCTGGAGCTGTTAGAGCTTGTGTTGCTTGGTGACTAAGCACACTAGGCTCTTCTTCAAAGTGTTCATCCCACTGTGGTGACATATTAAATTATGTCAACCCTGGGAGCACAGGGCCCCACTGGCTTGCCTTGATATGCCCTGGCACAATGCTAACATGGAGATGCCAGGCACTGTGCTAAGCATTTCCTGTGCATTAAGTGAGCCTCCCAGTGCCCTCTGTGGGAGGCAGCATTTCATCAAATGAGAAAACTGAGGTGCTGCAAGACTGAGTAACCACATGGCTGCAAAAGTGGAGGTGACCTTCAAACCAAGGTGGTCTCAGGGCAGGATCTGTGCTCCCAACCTGTCCTCACCACAATGCTGCTCTGGTCCCGAGCTGTGGGAAGGGTCCCTTGCAGAGCCTCTTGCTGTGCAGGGGTGGTGAACGGTGTGGATCACTGCAAAGGGAATTCATCAAACACCAGGGGGCCTGGACTCCTCTCTGCTCTCCCACCTGCAGCTTGTGTCACCTGGGTCATCAATCCTGTCCTCCTCAATGTCCTCTCCTGTGTCCTCAGCCACCAAATGAGGAGGATAAACAACTCACATATGTCAGAGTCCTGCATGGTTCGTGGGACATGGATCAGTATGTGAGTCCCCTCCCCCATGTGCCCGATCCTCCATGTGCCAAATCTTCATGACAAGGGTACCAGAGGGACAGCTGTGGTGGTCTGACCGGGAGCAACTCTGTGTGAAGAGTATGTTGTCCAGGGCCAGGGTGTGTGTATCCTCTGGAGTTCTCCCGTTTTTCTTCGCCTTGGGGACCTCTGCTGCCCAGGAGAGAGCTGACGTGCCAGGGGCCATGCTCTGTCACCTGGAGCTCTCAGACGACAGCTCCTGCAGAGGCTGGAAAGCCTTATTCACCCACCACTTGACTCTCTCCTCACCTTCCTCCCAATCTGCACTGTGTCCCTGGCCTCAGCTCCATGGCTTGAGGGGAGGGGCCTGGGCAGTGCAGGTGACACAGGGTTCCCGCAAAGGCTCTGACTTGCACTGGAGGGGGTGGAAGCAGCAGAAGCAGCTTGGGCCTGTGCTCATGTCCGGGCACCACAGTGACCAGCTGAGTAACTTGGATGAGGCCCCGACCCTCTGGCCTTGCAGCTGGGCTGGGTAATCCCTGGGGTACTGTCACTGGCTGGTGGCTGGATGACTCGTGCCCTTTCACAGTGGCCTTCAGGAGTCAACAACCTTAGGAAGTGATGTCAGAGTGAGGAGGTGGGAAGGGGGCAGGGAGGTCCAGAGGGCAATAGAAGATATTTTGAGGACGGGCAGGTCACCCCACGTCAGACAATGGTCTAGGGCCAGGAGTGGAAAATCTTGGTCTTACTTGAGCTGAAAATAGCACAAGGCGGCAAGGTCGGGAGCTTAACCCTCCAGGCAAGTGGCCTGGGTACTGAGCACCAAGGCCAGATGTCCACACTGAGGAGTCAGGCATTCCAACCAGGGTCCAGAGGTGGGACCTTGGGCCTGTTCCTGGTTCCCTTGGGGTCTCCATTCCCCACCTCCACCCATACCTGCCAGAGGCCTAGGTAGCAAGTAAGCCTTCCTATCCCCTATGTCCTCTGTCCTTGGAAATCTGTAAGCAATGGATCAAGGAAAGCGTCCTGGCTTAGGCCATGCTGTTGTCCCCATCTACTGCAGCACTGGATTCTCAGGGTCTGTAGGGCAGCTGTGGGAGGGGTAGTGGGGCAGGACATGACAGGAATAGGGACTAAGGAACTCCACCTGTGGTGACCATAGCCCACTCCCCAGCCACAGAAGTACACTAAAGGACACAAAGTCATGACATAGCTCCCTGCCTCCAGGTCCCAGCAGGATGAGAGGGTCAGAGCCCAGCTTTTACACTTCTAGCCATCATAACTTATCACCTGGGAAGAGGCTCCCTGAGCAGCAACTAGTAGGAGAGAGACAGGTTCAGGCCTGCAGGAAAGACCCAGGACATCGTGTAAGAGGAGATTGCCAAGAAAGCTCAGAGGGACTCCAGCTATATTAACAGAACATAGAACGTAGAATATGGGAGGTGAGCATCTGACACTATTCTGGACAGGTCACCCAGAATTACATAATGCAGAATAATCATCTGCATAATGGCCTATGATAAGTCCCCATCATCTGAGGGAGTTGTGGAACTAGGCTCTATATAAAGCAACCATGCACTAGTAGTCCCAGTGACTTAGGAGGCTGGGACAGGAGAATTACATGAGCCCAGGAGTTCGAGGCCAGCCTGGGTAATATAGTAAAACCCTGTTTCAAAACAACCACCACAAAATGTAAACAGAGCAACTGCTGGGGATGGACGCCCCACTTTTGATAAGGTAAAGTGGGAAGGGTTGACCTGCCATAGGAGACAGGTAGAAGAGGTAAAGTGGGCAAAGATAGACCTTCTCTACAGCCAAGTGGGCCCACAGGGCAAGGGCTCACCCAGAGGGAGAGGAGTTCTTGTCCTTGAGGTCAAAAGCGAAGCCAGTCAGCTTCATCCCATCCCTGCCTGAAGGCCAGGGCTGAGCCCTATCCAGCTGAGCTCTACAAACTGGCTCAGAGCAGTACTGGCCAAGATCCAACACTGACCACAGGTAAGACCACTTCTCCCATGCTAACCCCTGACCCAGCTGGAATACCAATCATCACACCCAAAAGTTGAGATTTTCCCAGAAGGCCTAGGCCTGGGTGGAGAGAGGAGTAAGTCTCACTCACATGTACCTCATACAAAGGAAGCCTCATGGCCAGGGCAAGGGTGAAGCCTCATCTCTGGATTGAGCCTGGGCAGCTGCCCAGCCTGCTGTTGTCTCTGCATACCTGCTGGCTGCCCTTGCTCAGAATGTGTCCTGCGCTGGGTGCTCTCATGAGCTGCCTTTCTCAGAAGCCCCAGCGCAGGACTGCCCAGTCCAGGAAGACTTCCCTGGGCCCCTAGCCATAGCCCAAAGCATTTGGCATGACCCAGCGGTACACTGTAGCAATGTGTGCCTGCTTGCAAGAGCCAGTTGTTAAATTTTCAGGAATTTTTCAAAGAGATGGCATTGCACTGACAATCTGAAACTGGCCATGGCAGGAATGGCAATAGGGAATGCTACAGATAAGGGGTTCTTCAACTCCACTGAAGGTCCAGGTTAACATTTACCAGCATGTGACTGGTTGTCACCCAAACTGGAGAACCCTAAGGACTGAGACTCTGCCTGAGTCTTCTCTATCTCACACAGAAACGGGACAGAAGCCAACTGACTTTAAAGTGGGGACATACCCAGGATCTGGAGAGGATTCCTAATATGACTCTCCCTGCCCCCCCACAAAGCGCCTAGTGAGAAGACAGGCGGCAGAAGAGAACGGGTTGGAGAAAGGCCTTTGTGGAGCTGTGGAAAGCTTCCTAGGCCGTGCCCCCACCCTCTGACCATACAACACAGCACAGCTCCACAAGCAGCACAACCTTTAGTATGTTACAGTCTCAAACTGGGTCCCAACCCAGGGGCACCTCCAGATAGGCATATGACATCAGCCCCAGATGTTCATCTCTTGGGCTGGGGGTACTTCTCCAAGCTGAGTCCACTGTGTCACTCAGTCTCATCCCAGATCTCTGTGGGAACTCAGCTCTGACACCTTACCAGGGTCCTCTCTGGTCAACCTGTGACTCTGCCCCCTACTCCGGCTAGCTCAGGCCCAGACGCTGCTGTGTGGCCTTGGTAAGGCATCTTCCTCTCTGCGCCTGCATTAGGCTGGACCCCAGCAGAGATACCATGACAGGAACAGCCAGCTATCTGCACGGGGGTCAGGTGGCACAGGCCCTGAACACTTCCCTTTCTCAAAACCTTATTCTCCATTCACTCATACAAGTGATGACTGGGGGATCTGGAGACGGGTGCCTTTCTGGACCACAGGGGAATATCCTCAGCCTCTGACAATGACAAAGTCACTGATGGTCCATATCTGGGAACACTGTTCCATTTGAATGAGCCATGGTCCCTACAGCTACTCCATATAAACTTGCAGAAGCCCAAGGGGCTCAAGTCCTAGAGCCGGATGTCCTTAGTGTTCTCGCTTCTGGCCACCGTGGGCTCTGTCTGCTGAGAGTCCTCACTGCTGGCTGGCACATCTCTCCTCTGGGCGCCAGTTCTGTCGGACCTGTGGAGGCCCAGCCTGCGGCGAGCCGGGGTGGTAGGGGTGGGGTCTGTGGGTGACTTGGCATCTCGGGCAAAGCGGACAAGCTTCTGGCCAGCCAGGAAATAGAGGACGGGGTCAAGGCAACTATTGGCACTGGCCAGTGGTCGTGTGATCTTGTATGCCATGTTGATGGCATTGAGAGTGTGGCAGCTGAGATCAAGTGAGCGGAAGGAGTAGTAGAGGGTGCGGGTGACATGGAAAGGCAGGAAGCAGAGGGCGAAAACAGCCAGCACCAGGGCGATTGTGCGCACCGACTTGCGCTTGGCCCGCGGCAGCCCTCCTGTGGTCCCATAAGCTGGCTTGAGCAGCCGCCGTGCCATGAGCACGTAACAGACCAGGATGATGGCAAAGGGCACTGCAAAGAGCAGGCCCAGCATGATGGAGCTGTAGGCCACAAAGTGGCTGAAGAGTTCAGGTGCTGAAGTGTCATGGCAGGTGATCCGGGCCCCACGCACACTGGTGGTGACAAAGTAGAGCACAGGTGCCTGGCAGGCCAGCACCAGCACCCAAATGGCCACTGCCACCCGGCGCGCATAGCGGGCCCGGCCCCAGCGCAGGGATCGCAGAGGGCGCAGGACGCCCAGGCATCGGTGCACGCTGATACAGGTGAGGAAGAGGATGCTGCAGTAGAGGTTGGTGTAGAAGAGGAAGCGCACCAGCTTGCAGAGCACCGTACTGAAGGGCCAGTGGTCACCATGGGCATAGTAATAAACCAGCAGTGGCAGGGAGGCTGCATACAGCGCATCAGACACAGCCAGGTGGAACATGTACGTGGTGGAGGCATTCCAGCTCTTGAGGCGGCACAGGAAGATGTAGAGTGCCACGACGTTCAAACACAGCCCAAGCACACACACCACACCATAGGACACTGGCAGCAGCACATACTTGAAGTCCTCATTGAAGCGGCACTTGTAGCCTAGCTCATCCCCATCCCAGGTATCATTGATGGTATCATTCCAGGGGCCCAGGTCCACAGCCATCACCCTGCAGGGAAGGGAGCAAGAGGGACAGCCAGGAGGTCATGGCTAGAGCTCAGCAGGGAGGTCTGACACCCACCTGACCAAAGCCTTCAAATGCCCACAGATTCTCCTAACCACATTCAGGGCTTTTGTTGCCATCTCTCCCTGGACTCAAAACCTCAAGGCAAGGAACAAGATTGCACGGGGCCCATGAATAGCATAATCATATGTAATTCTATTATATCAGAATCATATAATATATGATGATATATAATATGTAATTAGAATCCAAAACTTTAGAACAGGGGCCAAATCCATCCCACCCAGCTATTTTTTATAAGTAAAGCTTTACTGGAATACAATACGTATTTGTTTAAGAAGCTAAGCCGTTGTGAATTCTGTGACTCCTAAATTACTAATTCTCTGACCTTTAAATATAGTGCTGACCTTGCTCTAGACCCTCAGGACCACAGAACTTGAGAGCCAGGCTTTGAGTTCTGAAATCAGAGGATCTGGGGGTCACAGAGGGGTATAATTTTGGATTCCTGGGGAAGGGCCTTTGAGGCTGGCCCTCTCCACCACACACCAGTGCCCTCGCCTGGTGAGGCCTTCCTAGCCAGGGCAGCTCAGACCTTTTGGGGGAACCGCAATGTTCTTCCTTTAGCTTTCACGGGCCAAAATGTGGGGAGGCTGAAGAATTTCCCAGGGTCTCCCTCTTCCTTCATTCTTTCTTTTGGATTTATTTATTTATTTAAGGTATTCCTATACTGTCACTTCCTACAACTGCACTTAGCAGTCCCTCCAGCCTGTGAGGTTACCAGATAGGACAGTGACCTTCCTGAAGACTCTAGGGAAGTCTGGAGTGCAAATGAGGGTAGGGAGTAGAGGTAGCTTATTTTATGGGGCAAATTTAAATTCTTCCCTCACCTACCCAGTTTCTCTATGTATACTATTTAATAAGGGTCCTCTACCTTGTCCCTAGTGAGCATATGTCACCCCATGGGGTCTGACCAACCAGCAGACAGTAAATGCTTGGAGGGCAGTCACTGAGAGAGTGACCCATAAGAACTCTCTCAGGTGGGAGGCAGGGGACAAAGATGATGCCCTAAAGGGCACATATGTGTCCCACAGTCCCCAGGAGGCAGCCTGGAAATCACACCAGCAGTCCAGATGGGACAACCCTCCTGAGTCTCAGATTTCTCATGGGTAAAATCCCCCACCCCTGGAGAACCGCACCACCAAACTTCCCTCAGGGGAAACTATGCCTCAGTGGGGACAGGGTGGGCCCTTCCTTCATGCTGCAGGCACTCACTGTCACCCCACACTGCTGCTCTGCTCCTGCCCCACTGCTGAGCTGGCTGCTCTCCTCAGGGGTGGGTCATGTCCCTGCACAGTTTCTTGCTGGTCACTAACAGTGGAATCTCTGACACTGAGAAGAGGGTGGAGACTTCCTTGCCTCATTGTGGACTGAGGGAGGTGCTCTGTCCACCTGTGTTAAGACATCCTGGCCTGTCCCTACCAGGCCAGCTGGGGACTCCATCACTGTGGCCCTGGTCCAGACTGAGTCTGCCCTCCCTTCCCTACACTGGCTGGCTTACCAACCTGTGAGTCCTCTTCCTAAGCCCCCAGCATCTACTTTAGGAGGACAGCCCAGTCCTCTATCTTCTCCCTCAGGCCTCTCCTCTCCCTCTCCTGACCTTGGACCTCACCCTGGGCTCTGTGGAGGCTGCTCTTCCCGACTTTGTCACTAGCCCCTCTCGCTACTCATTGACCCCACTCCAGAAGCTCCCAGTCTAGGAGATATGAGCCCTTTGAAGGTCCAGGGCTTCCCTGCCTTTGTTCCTGCTGGGCTTTCAGTCTGGAAAGCCTTCCCTGAAGCCACCCACACAGCACTCCACTCCACCCACCCCTCCAGGCTCTTCTCAAAGGCACTTATCACAGGGCCCTTCCAGCTATCCTTAGGCCTTATTGGTATTTTGTCCTGTGTTCCTTGAGGACTGGCTCCCTCAAATGCTTTTCTCTGTCCCTATCACCCAGCAAGATGCCTGTCCCACTGCAGTGAATGCAGGAAAAAGAAAATGAATGAATAAATGATGAATGAGTGAATGAATAAAACCAACACAAGAAGCTGTGGGAGCCCAGAGGAGCTGAAGGTACCTCTCCTCTCCCTCACTCACTGGAGAGCCTATAGGAGGACAATGGTACTTAGAGATTTCTCAGCTGCTGACTCTGGATGGCCATGCATCAGCCCAGCCCTTCTGGGAGCCCAGCTCACCTGGGGCCTTCTCCTGACCCAGATGGGTGCCAGGACTGTTTCTCCCTCGACAGCTGCAGAAGCCCAGATGGCTCAGGGACATGCCAAAGGAATCAGGTATTCAAAATTCCAGAGGAGGGTCAGCTGTCTGAGGCCAGCCAAGTGCTTTTATCGGCCCATCTCTGGCTCCTATCTGATCAAATGTTTCCCATTTTAGGGTCCCTCTTACCCTTCCTGTTCAGATGCCAGGTCTGGGTCGAGCAGCTTCAGGCATCCCCCGCCTGAAGAGGTTAATGAAACTATTTGTTCAAGGTCAAACTGCCAAGAATTGGACAAAACAGGCAGGACACCCAGGGCTGTCTGGCATCAAAGTCCTAATTCCTTATGGCCTGGGATAAAGGAGCAGGAAAAGGCACTGCCTTAGAATTCCCCCATACTAACCCAAAGGAACCTGCCCAGCCTCCCAGCCTGTGGGCCCGGCCCACCCCACACACCTGTACCTGACAAGCCCCTGCTCTCTGGGTCGGGATGCTCAACACAGGCTCAGGTTCCTCACTCATGAATGCGCGCCTGGACTGGGAGCTCTGCAGGGAAACAGGAAAAACAGGTTCCCTGGCCTGGGGCCACACCCAGACTCCAGCATTTTTCAGGGCTAGTAGCTGCCGAAGGGGGCTCCTGCAAACACAGGGAGGTGGAGATGCTGGCCTGGCTGGCCCCTGGGTGCAGGAGGTCAGCCAGGCCGAGCCCTCCCAGGGATGCCTTTTCTTTTGGCCCCAAAAGGGCAGAGAGGCAACCTTACGTGCTTGTCCTGGTCAGAGTGCCCTCTGCACAGTTGCACCCCTGCCCTGATGTCTACCCGCAGCTCACACGCTCCAGGGATGAGGTGCTCCCAGCTCCTTCCCAGGCATCCCCCTTCAGAGGAGGGGGGTCTGTAAGGGAAGATCTCCCCCATATCCTGCGGGGTAGAGCTGGCCTCCAGTGTTCCCTCCCAAAGTCCTGGTTCTGCCCCACAGCAGGAAACTTGTCAATATCCTCCATGCGCAGCACATACTCTATAGTACTTCTGCTGACACAACTCTGCCCAAGCCAGCTCTCTATCCAGAGCCCCCCTCCTCCCTGACTTCCACCCCTGGGCATTGGTATTCTGCCATAGTGGTATAAACACATGCATGCCACACCTGAATACACAGAGGCACATACACACCCAGCACACTCAGGGTCACACGCAGCACACACCGGCATCATCTAGAGCAATGGTGGAGAACCTGTGATGGAGAACCTGTGCCTCAGGCTGACATGGGCTGCAGAGGGCTATTCAGATCATTGAAAGCTCTAAAACAGTTCGCTGTCACTGGTCTAGACAGTCAGGTCCGAAACAGCCTTTGGAAATCATCTGTGCCAAACCCTCACTTAACGGAGGAGGAAACTGAGGCCAAGGCCTCACAGGAACCCCAGGACAGAGGCAGAATTAGAACCAAGCCTTCTTTATTCTGGCCCTGGCTTTTGTCTCACCTGTGAGTCCCTTCCATACATCACACACAGGGCTTCAGGGAGGGGATGGCTGACTGGGAAAGGGACCCTCTGCATGGCAGGTCCCAGCCTGCTAGGACCTCAGGCACAGCATGGGAAAAAGAAAGTCCCCTTCTGGAATGATCTTTTCTCATTTTCATTTCCTCAGAACAGTGGAGTGGGACCTGGGACAGCTGAGGCTGGGTCCCCAAGTGCAAGTGGGTGGAGGCATGCAGGAACAGGGCCCGGATGGGGCCTAGGAAGTGCTTCTGGCCATTGTTTACTTGTTGCACCTTGCCCAGCTGCCTCAGGCTGACATGGGCCAGAAGCCTGTTTGCTACCTGTCTGTCTACTCTACAGTATAGTGACAAGGTGAAAAGCACCACCTTCTCACCCCGCTCCACCCAGGCACTCTCCAGTGTCTCACCGCTTCAGGTGAGGAGGGAGACGCCACTTTCTCAAGTTCATCTTCCCTTTTCTGAGTAAGATCTCCACCAGCCTTCCAGGATGCAAACCCTCTCCCTCATCCTGTCCACCGAGAGCACATCACTCACCAAGTCCCCCCAGAGCTACTAGCAAAGTTCCCCAGCTGCAGGCCTGCACTTCTCCAGACCACGGCCCCACGGCTACTCTGCCCCAACACACCTGTCTAACCTGCACACTGTGGTCATGTAGTTCTTTAAAACCTAAATCTGATCACACTCTAGGGAGCTTCAAATCCTTCCATGGCTCCCTGGGGTCCTCAGGCTAATATCCAAGCTCTTTAGCCTGGCACCCAAGGGCCTAGCTGACCTGGTCTCTTCCACCGCCCCGGGAAACACACTTCCACCTTCATGCTCCCATCTCGGCACTGCACAAGCAGCCACATGGTCATATCTTGCTCAGGAACAGTTTCTCTTATTTATATATTTATTATTTTATTTACTTATTTTTAAATGGAGTCTCACTATGTACTTCAAGCTGGTCTTGAACTCACTATGTAGCCCAGAGTGGCCTCAAATTCACAGCAATCCTCCTGCCTCAGCCTTCAGAGTGCTGAGATTATCTTCAGAGTGCTGACATGTGCTACCATGTCCAGCAGTTTCCCTTATCTTGTATCATGACAAGAGTGGAGTGCTTTCTCTGTGCCAATTTCATACACCTCTTCCCATTCAATCTTGAGACTCAGAAAGGCTAAATAACCTCTCCAGGGTCATACAGCTGGCAAATGGCACACAGCTCTGATCTGACTTCAGAAGCTGTGCCCCACCCTGCAAGGCCCAGACTCTGTCCCCAGGAAGCTCCCTGACATGCTTGTCTGGTTAGGTGTCCAGCAGAGGAGAACCTGGCAGGCAGAGCCTAGCATTTACTCTTCTTAGTACTTCCCCAGTGTTAGGTGGTGGGGATAGTTATTATACCCATTTCTCAAGTAGAAAAACTAAGGCCAGAAAAGGGTAGTTAGCTCAAGGTCTCACCAAGATCACCAAGAGAGTCAAGGGCAGAATCAGACCTAGCATGTAAACAACCAATATGGGTCTTTTTCTGTGTATCCTCAGGCTACTAAACCCAAAGCCAGGAGGAGGAGCCAGAGCAGTTCCCAAGCTGGCTTAGGAATTTCAGGGCAGTTTGACAACATTCCAGCTCCTCCACTAGAGTGGTTCTGGAATGTGCTGCCCGCTTGGCTGGTGGCCCAGTCCAGCCTGGCAGGGGAGAGTGTCCTGTCACCATCCTGGAGACCCCTGCTGCCTGTCTCTACCAGGGGAGGATGTTATGAGGGGAAACAGAGAAATCCTAGTTCTGCCATTCCCAGCAGCAGGAACTAGACAAGACTCTCAATTCCAAAGTCTAAATCTCAATTTCTTGATAGACCAATGGAACCTGTCCCACAAGGTTGTTGAGATAGTTTTATGAGATGATTTTCAGTTTTTTTTTTTTTAACCATGCTGGGGATCAAATGCAGGGCCTCTTGCATTCGAAGCAAGCACTCTACCGTTAAGGTATACCACAACCTGATTTAGACTTATTTTACGACATAATAAGAAATGAGCATATGGGGAAGGCAGGAAGAATGGGGTTATCCCAGGAAGACAAAAAGGGACAGGAAACCCCTCAGAAATTATGGTCAGGGCTATAGGTAGCAAGGCCACAGCAACTGACCACAGATTAAGTGTCTCATACTGAGGGCCATCCTCAGGGAGAAGGCAGTCTATGGACTCCCAGTAGAAGCCAGAAGCCCTTTACCTTGCATCCCTCCTCACTCTTCCCAGAGGTGGCCATTTCCATGCCTGTCCTTGTGTGGGGTGCCGGGACTCTGAGGTCAGACCCTTCCTGATTCCAAGGAGGTCACTCTCAAGGTGGAGAAGGCACTCCCAGAAACAGGCAATGACACCTCAGGGTGATCAGACCTGAAGGACACCATGGAAGTCCCCAGCAGGGATGAATGGGTAGCTAGGGAAGGCTTCCTAGAGCATTTTGGGTTTTTCTGTTTGTCTGTTTAACATTTCTTTTTATTAATACACATTTGCAGTACATAATGACTCCAGTCTTCACGGGGAGTTGGTGCACATACACAACGTATCTTAATTCTTTTTACTTCCCCTTCCTCTCCTCCTTTGCCTTCCTCTATCTCTTGATCCCTTTCCCATTTGCAACTCCTGTAGTCTTATTACACTGGTACCACGCTAGCTTAATGCCTTTAATTCTAGAAAATGGCTTGCTAGCTAGTAGAAAGAGCTTTTCTTTTTTTTTTTTTTTGGTTTTGGTTTTTTGAGACAGGGTCTCACTATGCAGTTCAGGCTGGCTTTGAACTCACTATGTAGCCCAGGGCGGCCTCAAACTCTAGGTGATCTTCCTGCCTCAACCTTCAGGACTGCTGGGATTACAGGGCTGTGCCACCATGCCTGACCTTCATCATTTCCCTTTAAAATGTGATTTAAAATCAATACATTTAAGTTTTTTGAAAACCAGAATTGTGATCATAAGTGATTTATTTTTATTGGCTGATTGCAGAAATTATTGCACTTTTTAGAAATTTGGCCTTTTCACTGGGGAATAGGGCTTATCTCTTCTTTTATTTTAGTAAGTTTTTATAGTTTTATCATATGGGTTTTTCATAACTCTTTTCTGTTTTTGTTCGTGTTTGTTTTGAGGTGGGATTTTGCTACATTGCCCAGGTTAGTCTCAAACTCTTCAGCTTAATTAATCTTCCTGTTTCAAACTCCCAATAACTGGGACTATAATCACATACTACTACGTCTGGTCATTTTACATGTTTCTTTTTACTATTTTTTATTATTCTTATTAGTACACGCTTGCAATACGTAATGCTTACCCTCCTTGTGTGTAGTTGCTGACTTGCATTTTGGAAAATGGGTGGGAGTCAGGTGGTTGGAGAGAAAGGAGCAGGAGACCAAGGAAAAACCAGAGCAAAAGCAACATGAGCTGCTACTCATCCCTGTGGCCTGACAGCAGTACAGAGCAGGTGGGCTGCTTAGGACTAGGAGCTTAGAAGTCACCCCCTGTCCTCACCCAAACATCCTGCAAGGCCTGAAGACCAACAAGTCCCCCAGCCTTGCCTGATATGTGTACCAAGAGCTTGATTGCTGGCCTGGGGAACAGCTCAGGCGTGACCTCAGATGTCCCCTCAGCTGCTATTGGACATTGGCATGATGCTTCCCCTGCAAGAGACACTCAAGGCTCTCTCCCCCTTTCCTCAACGTTTCCCTCTTGGGCCCTATGATCCTGGTGGTGAGGGATATTCACTGAGGCTGAAGTCAGAGCATCTGACTGGGTGGGTCTCAGATTAGCCTGGTTTACGGACCAGGAAACTGAAAACACCTGCCTTATTTATCCAAGGCAGAACTTCAAACCACCCCTCCCACTGCACCCCAGCTGAGCCTAGCACAGGGCTACAGAGATAGCTACTGAATTAAACAGGCTCAGAACCATTGTGCCCTGGTCTCCACCCCAACTATCACATGGGAATGCCTCCAGCCAGACAGGCAAAAGAAATCTGGGTTTATGTTACATGTTAGAACCTCCTAGGCTGTGCAGTCTTGGTCAAGTCAGATCCTTCTCTGTTCCTTGGGTATTTCACCACTCCATAGGACAGCTCATGAGGAATGAGTAAGACAAAGAGGCGAGTGGGCACTCCATGGTATTAGCAAATCATACATTGTCCTGATGTGTTGGCTGCATATGTCCATCAAAAAGGAGACACTAAATTCCAGGAGCTCACAATCCTCAGCAGGGGGCCCTCCCAAGTGTTCCCAGCAGAGGGGCAGATGTCACAGTCTGAGCAGTCAAGGAGACTGCTGGAAGGGAAGCTGTGATTCAATTTGAGAGGTGCACAGAGGGTCTGGCTTCGGAGGCAAGAGAAAAATGGGAGGAGCCACATGCAAAAGGGGACAAAAGCAAAGAACAGGAGATGTGCAAGTCTGCAAAGCTGAGATTACTGTATCTTCCTCTCAGTCCTTCAAGTTCACTGATCCTCAGCATCCAGTTCCAAGAGGGTCAGGTTCTGGGAGTGAGTACTGACTTCTTTCATTCTGCCACTCATGCTTCTGATTCCTTCTGGTTTGGGATTCTCAGAGCCACAGGAGTCTGCACTTGGCATTAATACAGCCTTAAGTCACATTCCTAGAAGCTATGAAGTCTCAGCAGACAATCGCCAATGCTCTTCTGTGCCCAACTTCACAGGCATGGATTGAGTCTATATGAGTGATTAAGCTACAACCAAGGGAAGCCCACAGCAACTCCAAGCCTGAGGCAGGTGGCGACAGTGCTTCCCAGAGGAGCTGGGACTTGGTAGATGACTAGGGGCTTGTTAGGTGAACAAAGAGGTGGGAGGGCACTGAAGGCAGAAAGAGAAGCCAGTGCCAAGACTCAGGGGGTGTGAATGCTGCCTTTAGGAGGTCATGTGTGGCTGGCATGGGAGGTTAGGAGCATGGAATGTGTGGGGGCCAGGCTGAGGAGCTTGGCCTCTATTAAGGCTTAAGAGGAGAAGGACACAGTCAACACTGACCTTTACGAAGATGGTATCACATGGAAAGTGGCTAGGATTGGGGAGTCTGAAGGGAGGGAGACAAGGGAGGAGACCATACATATAAAGATGTGATAAGAACAGCCGTCCCTTGGCCCTATGAGGTGGAGTGTGTCCTTCCGCGCCCACGGTGCAGCCATGGGAAGAGTCCTCTGTCTACAAGCTGGACAGGAAGGCTGGGTAATCACCAGGAATCCACATCAGTACAAGTCTGAAGGAGGCCCTTAGTGCCTCGGCCTCTCCTTCGGGAGCTGCAAGGACAACTGACAGGGTACCAGAGTGGAGAACTAGTAGCTGCCCAGCAGAGACCAGGGTGCTCACTCTCCCATCAGAGACTCCTGCTACTCACTCTAGGCCGAGAATGATTTAGGCTTTGGAGGTTGGGTGACAGGGCAGTGGAAGCAGTCCTCTGCTCAAAACCCTCTATTGCTTTCCGCGAAGCAAGGCCACTCCATCTGACATTCATTTATCAAACACTCCCTGCCACCTGCTCTGTGACCAACCTGTGCCAGGTGTCAGGGACAGAGTAAGAAAGCAGGGATGGCTTGATCTCATTCTGAACTGGCCTTTCTCTAAGGGGGGTATAGAGGCCAAGGAGGGCTCCACAGCCAGCTTTTCTACATCAGGGAGAGTCCAGGCCTGAGGATCCAAGAGCAGCCTCAGAGGAAGTTGTAGGCTGAAGGGTGCACCAGACAGGCCTTGAGGAGGCAGGTAGGGGAGAAGGAAGATTTCATCAGGAGCACCTCCTCCTCCCCTCCCCAGATCAGCAAGAGGCCTGGGCAGGTATCCTCTTAGCAGCAGCTGGGTAACAGGATCACAGAAAAGTCCCAAAGACAGGTTTGCTTGCACAATCCTTCACTACTGCATGTGTGTCCTATTAGAGTCTTCAAAGAGCATTCAAATCTATGGAATATTACACCTCCCTGTGCATTGCACTTAGCTCACAAAACCCTGTCTTAACTGGGTTGGGAGTATGGCTCAGTGGTAGAGGATATGCCTTGGGTTCCATTCCCAGCAAAACACTCTGTCTCTTTCTCTGTTTCTGTCTCTGTCTCTGTCTCTGTCTCTGTCTCTGTCTCTCTCTCTCTCACACACACACACACACACACACACAAACCTTTTCCTGACCTCTATGAGAATGCTGATAAGCAATCTGTATTTGAAGAGGCAAAGATCATCATTCTCCAAACTAATACCTAGAGAGACACAATATCCTAAAATTTAAAGTCACAAAAATCTAAGCTCTCACGGGCCACTCACTGGCTCTTGGGGGATGCCTTCACACTCTCCTAGGTGGTCCTCGGGGGATCTGGAAGCCTCAGAGCCCTGTACATCCTAGGCAAGAGGAGGACAAGAATGGAGAGGCCACAGGCTTATTCTGCACGTTGAGCTCAGCAGCCATTTCTGAAGGTTGCTGGCTGTGCCCCCACGCATATCCCAGCTCCTACTCTGTACCTCTGGTCAGCCGAAGGGAGCAGGGAGAGAAGATGGAGTGACAAGCTTCTGTGCCAGGTCTTCCTCTCACTTGCAGGTGCCGGCCTCCTTTCACAGGCTGGCTGCC
Organism: Chinchilla lanigera; assembly: GCF_000276665.1. NCBI lineage: Eukaryota > Metazoa > Chordata > Mammalia > Rodentia > Chinchillidae > Chinchilla > Chinchilla lanigera. Next base: position 18,260,133 of record NW_004955414.1, read on the forward strand.
CGAGAATCTCCTTTTTCCCACTCCTACCCACAGATAACTGAGACTTCCCTGGGGCCACAGCCTGACCCGCAAAAGCTCATTATTTTAGCTTAGATCCCCAACAAGGCTGTGGACACAGGCAAACTGGGGATGCCATGCTGAGAGGGATGGCAGTCACCTGGCTCCATAAATCCCAAACTTGCAGTGTTGGTTCTCAGCAGGGCCTGGCACTTGGGCCTGCCTCCTAGGGGGCATGGCAGCACGGTGTGGGGGACACCCTGCCTTTCTCTTGACTGACCCTCCCCACAGTAGCACCTGCCAGATTAAAAGTCTCCCAGCAGATTAAAGTCTTAACTGTCCTTCGCTCCTTTCCAGTCTTACCGTCGCCCAGGACAGGAGGAGGGCCACCTACAGTGAGGGGGTGGGGGCGGTGATAGGAGCGCAGCAGGTCTCCTGGAGCTCTTAGATCTCAGACCGCGGCCTCACGCCCAGGGGCGCCCACACAGACAAGTTCCGCAAGTTCGACTTCTTACTCCTCAGGGCGCGCGCACTCACCCACTAACACACTGAGTTACCCAATATGCGACCTAACAGGGTATTCGTCCTCACTCACCGAGATTACGCTCCAGGGGAGACCAAGTTCAACACGGATCCGCAGCGTGCTTACACTGTCCACTTATGCGGTGCACCGCGGCTCCGATCCGCGCCCCAGTGGGACGGCCGGAGGTACACGGCCCTCTCCCTGCCCACAGCTGAGTCGGCACCCGAGCCAGTCGGACCAGCGCCTCCTCCCGCCGCGCCCGCCCTCTCTGCGCTCACCCGCCCCTCACCTCCGCGCTGAGCTCGCTGAGCTCGTCCTGCCCCAAGGCTGTGCCGGCGGTGCCCCGGTGCTCGCACCCGCGCCCCACCGCAGCGCGGGGCCCCACGTGCCCGGGAGCGG
>NW_004955414.1:18261151-18266267 GCF_000276665.1 Chinchilla lanigera
CCCCGCCCCACCCCGCCGCGCGCCCCACCCTTCGGCGGGGCCTGGAGGGGGCGGGAGGACTCCGGACAGACCCTGGCGCCGCCCCCGACCGGCCGCGGTAGATAGCCGCCACACCGCCACTGGCTTGTGGACGGCGCCCAGCTGCAGGGCTGTGGGGTCAGCGCGTCCACCTGGGGTGTTGAGCAGGAAGGGGCGCGCGGCGACGATCCCACAGCCTGGCGCGGCAGAAGACTCGCGCCTTGCGCACAGGAGCCCGGAGCGGGTCTGCGTGACGCCCAAGGTTTACAAGGTTTGCCCTGTGCCGGCGTGGCTCCTGTCACTGCCCCCCGTGGGACCTTTGTGCCAACTAGCCGCCTCCGCCCTGCGTCCAGCCCAGCCTGGCTCGCCTTGGAGGGACCAGATTAGGGTACAAAGCTGAGAAGGCCAACGCAGGCTGTCAGTCAGGCTCTTACCTGTCTCCAGCTCCTGAGGGGGATAAGGGAGCCTCCTCTACTCTCCTCTTCCCTTCGTTCTTCTCTCTAGCAGGTCCCTGAACTCCCGTTTTACCTGGCCTCATCCTGAGCTTCTTTTAATCCTATGTCTGCCTTCTATCCCAGTCTGCTTGCGTTCTGTAAGTCACAGACCTTGTTTCTGTCTCTTTCCTGCTCTATGAGCTCAGGAGGACTGGACTACTCTGTCCTGGAAGTCCTTGGGGGTCCTCAATCCTTGAATGTGCAGATTGGATAAATGAATCAGTGCCTTTGCCCCATTTCTGGTCTAGGTCTCAAGAATGTAGGTTCTTTATTTGTCTTTTTGAGACAAGGTCTCGCTATGCAGTTCAGGCTGGTTTTGAGCTCACTTTGTAGCCCAGGCTGGCCTTGAACTCTCAACGATCCTCTTGCTTCAGCCTTCCAAGTGCTGGGATTACAGCCGTGCGGCACCATGCTCAGTGGATAAGCATGCAAGTTCTGACCCAGCTTTAGCACTGACTGGGAGACCTTGGCCCAGTTCCAGTCCTTTTCAGGGTCTTCTTTTCTGAAATGAAGCCAGTCACACTCACACACCTTCCACTATCTATCCACTGTCTATTCTTAGGATGATCCAGGGGCTGGACAAATGCAGACAGGCCTCTTCTGTGGCCCAAGGAGCTTGCCCAGGGTCCGGCTGGGCTCCAGATCAGCTGACTTTGTGTAAGAGCAGGGTGGACACACAGTATTGTGTGGCTGAGCTGCCTCTGAGGTCCCTTGAGACCTCCGCTCCGGAGACACAAAGGGCCCTTGTCCAGCCTCCTCCTGTTGTCCAGCTGGTACATGCAGCTTCCAGGGATTTAAGTATCCTCAAGGCCTGAAATTTTAGGACCTAGGCTTTAGGGCCCCAGTGTGGGAAATTCTCCTTGGATACTGGAGCCCCAGCCGACCCCTTCTTCTCCCTCGACTTAAATCTATTAAACCTTCTATAGTTGCAGCTATTTCCCCTAGAAGAAAAATATCCCTGAATTCCAATATGAGGACCCTGGCCTGGTCTTAACCTGTATTAAACACTCTGGATAGTGGCTGGTCCAGGTTTGACATCCCCTGCTATGGTCCAGCTTCCTTACTTTACAACAAAAGAAATTGTATCCCTGAGATACATGGTGTCGGAGTTGCCATGTCAGATGACTTAGGCCTGGAAAGCAGAGGAAAGAACCTTGTCCTTGAATCCCAAGCTTTGGGTTCATATTCTAGTCTTGTCTCATCTCTCTGATGATTTCTATTTGAGCCCCAGGCTCCTCTTCTGCAAAATAGAGTAATAATAATCCTTATCTTCTGGCCTGTCTAAAGTTTTCTTTTTCTTTCAGAGTTTTGCCCATCATCCACTCCGAGTTCCCCAGGTTTGAGGAACTAATATGTCCTCTAATGAGGGGCTGGGAGTTCAGCTTTCCCAGCACCTCTCCAGGCACTTCCATGATGAGATTTTGGAGGTCAAGTCTAACGCACTCCCCAACAGAGTCCCCCCTTCATACACTCCAGAGAGCCCCCACTCAGCTTCAACTTAAGCACCTTTGCTTTTATGATTTTACTTATCTACGTTTCCTGGTAAAAATTTGTTGAAAGTACACAAAAGATTCTATGGTAAAAGAATTTAGAACTATTGATCCAACCAGGAAGTTGAGGCCCAGTGAGTCACACACAAGCACCTGCCAAAGGGGTAGAGTAGCACTGAAGAAGCCTGCCCTGAACCCCGCAGCCAAGCAGTGGTGGAGGCCCAGGCAGTGTAATGGTCCCTTGGAGGTGGGTAATGGAGCCACGGGGGCATAGGAAGGGTTCCATTAGCACAGCAGGTCAGGGGGGAAGGGCAAAGCCAGCCTTGGCTCCCCCCAAGCATTAGGAGGCTTCCTGTCTTTTCAACCCTGCAGAGGCATTTGGCTCACTCAGGCTTTCTCATCTTCTCTCTCGATTTCTCTCATCTCCCCTGAGAAAACCTGCTCAGAGAATCGGTGCTGGGAGTAGAGCCCCTGCCTAGTTCAGGCTCCAGCCTGGCTGGGGTGGTGCCTGTCACCCCTCACTGCCATCCCCTGCTTCACAGAGACTCCAGCACCCTCTAGATGAAGCCCTCCACCTCTCCAGCCTGCCACTGCTGGCCTCCCACCCCTGCCTAGCCTCCTGCCTCTCGGTAGTCATGCTAAGCGCTCACCCACCTCCTGCCTAGCATTTGCTGTCCCTCTCCCTGAGTGTCCGCTTTGCGCTTCTCTGCCCTTGGCCTCCACTTTCGGGCTCATTGCTTTCCCAGTTCCAGGTGCTCTACCTTTGCCATGCTGCTGTCCCTCTCAGTGTCTCAGTGTCTGTTCCCCCCTCTAAAAGGAATCCTTGATGGGGATCTCTCTGAGGGCAGGCAGGGTTCATGCTGTGCACAGTTAAATGTTCAGGACCCAGTACTGTCCGTATCATGTGGCCAGCGTCTGTATCTGTGGTGCATGAGTGAGCAAGAATTCTTTAGTGATCGCCTTCTTTGTGCTAGCAATCGTGTTAAGCATCTCACTTACTCCTCACCAGTACTCTGTGAGGTAGGCATTACTACTCCCATGTTATATGTTGGAAAACTGAGGCTCACAGAGGGGGGGTGAAAGTCCAAAGTCTCACAGTGAGTCTGGGGTGGGTCCCTGGCACCCTGCTGGGAAAGAGGGCCTTGCTGAGTTCCCAAGTGATGGCTGTACCATAGTATTGGGACCTACACTGGTGGTTCTGGTTACATGGGGCTGGGCTGATTCCAGCAGCTTTGTCCTCCTTGCTGTCTGGATCGCTGCATGGGCCCGCACTCTCCTCCCTCCCGCTACGGCAGGAGCTGTGCTCCTCAGGTTTCCCAGGCAGAGCCTGTGGCTCTGATGCCAAGTGCAGCCTGGCATGCCAGGATGCAGGAACCAAGGGAGGCAACCCTGGGGATCAGGAAGCCTGAACTAGGCCCTATATCCCCCAAAGCAGGAGCAGCTATATAATTTGCAGGACCCAGGGCAAAATGCAAATGGAGGCCTCTTATTAAAAAAATTACTAAAAGTTTCAAGATGGGGATAGCAGAGTATTAAACCAAGTACAGAGACCTTCAAAGCATGGCGTAACTGTACAGGCCATATATCCAGGAAGCCAGCCCTGTCTCCCAGCCTTGGTTTTTTTCATCTGTCAGATGGGAGAATGGTAGCCACCCGATCAGGCAGGGTGAGGAGAAAGTAGGAAGCCTCGAGAACAGCATGGGAAGAAGGCCCCATGGACATCACTGTTGCAGGGTCTCCACACTGGAAAGCTGACCAGCTTTTGCTGAGCTTGACTCCTCATAATAGTGCCCTCATGGACTCAAAGAAGCAAAGGGTCTTCTTCAGGATTGCACAGCAGTTCAGTGGGGGAAGCCAAGATAAGAGCCCTGGCCTGTCTCTCAGCACAGCTGGTGCCTCTTGTAATACAGGCAAGGGAGACAGGGTAGGAGGGAGTTGGAGAGAGGCTGCCCAGGACAAAGAGGGCCACTGTGCAGACACAAAGACCTGACCACAGAGGCCCTATGGGGCTGGGCCAAACAGATGGATGGAGCTGCGTGACTATCCATGGTGACTGGGAGAGCTGCCAGTAGCTGCTTCCCACTCCCTCCCTGGTTGGGATGGGAGGTGGAGTGGCATGCAGGAAATGGGTCAGTAAGGGGAACTGGACCCAGGGCGGTGCCCCTCACACCCTGCTCCAGACCTCCAGAGCCAGGACCTGCCCCACCTCTCCCCTCTCCTCCCCCAGAAGCCTGCTGCATACTGCTTACCACACGGTGTTCTCCACCCTAGTGAGGGAAGGGATCCGGCAACTGACTGTTCCACAGCGCCAACCTCACAGCCCTGCATCTAGTCACTCACAGGGTGAAATGTAAGCCTTCAGTGTGGCAATCAAGGCCCCCTGTGACCTGCCCTTTCAACTTTTCCACACTCATCCATCCCATTCTCCATCAGCCCCCCCCCACATCCCACCATCTCCCTAAGGTTCTGTCCTGTCACCCACAGCCCTGCGTTCACTCATGCTCTTCTGTCACCCCAGGGTGCCCTTTTCCCTGCTTTGCGTGGGCTGAAATCCTTTCCCTTTCACAAACCAGCCAAATGCCACCTCTACCAGCCAGCTCTCCTCCACCCCCTCAGTTGGCCTGAACCTCGCCTACTGACACATTCACCCACCCCGCCACAAATGTGGTATTTACCTGTTCCCTTCAGTGCTCAGTCCATGCTGGCTTGTGTGGTGGTTGTTTGGATCCACAAAGCCAGCCTGGAAGGCGGGGGGCATTTGGTTGGGGCCTACAGGGCAGATGGGCAGCACGAGACGGTACAGTGGAAGGCAAGTCACAAGTGTGCAGAGAAGCAATGGTACGAGCCTGACCCCCTAAGTTTTTCTGGCTCAGTCTGGTTCTTGAGTTCTGAAAGCAATCGGCCCAGAGTGGCAGGAGTTAAATGTTCAGGGGCATTGTCCTTTATAGTGAAGAGGTTCAAAGGGCCAACTCATTAAGGGCTTTACCTGCCGCACTAAGGAACTTTTTGTTTGTTTAAAAAACACCTGCAGGGCTGGGGATTTAGCTCAGCGGCAAAAGCGCCTGCCTGGCAAGCGCAAGGTCGTGAGTTCGGTTCCTGGTACCGGAGAAAAAC
>NW_004955414.1:18266367-18377233 GCF_000276665.1 Chinchilla lanigera
CAAAAAAAATAAAATAAAATAAAAAATAAATAAATAAAAAACACCTGCATTTATTTCTCAGTCAGGTTGACCAAGTAATTAATTTTTGCTTTTATCTTTATTATTTCCTTTCTCTTGATTACCTTGAGGTAGTTTTTCTGTATGTTTTCTAAAAGTTTATTAAAGTGAATGCCTATTTTGTTTATTGTCATTCTTTATAAATACTGTAAGCATTTAAGTCTATCATTTTCCTCTGAATTCAACATTGGCTACATTATGTATATTTATTCAGATATGCAAAGCTTTCTTTATCATTATTTTATAACTAGTCAGTAATTTAACTTGTTTTTGAGATAAGGTGTCACTATTTATTTCAGGGTGGCCTTGAGCTCACTATGTAGCCCAGGCTGGCCTCAAAATCACAGTGACCCTCCTGCCTCAGCCCTCCCACTTCTAGGGTTACAGGTGCAGGCCACCATGCCTAGCTGTAATAAAATTCTTAATTACTTTTGACCCAACCAAAACTCTTTTTAGAGGAATAGTTAGGTTTGGAAGACCTTTATTTTGATTATTGTTTTTAATTTAAATCTATTTTATTTGTAGAAATCCCATAGAACATATTTTTTCTTAGAAACAAGATCTCTAATCTGGATAAATTGTGGTCAAAATAAAAGCTCAGAATGACATTTGTCTTAACTTATTGCTTTGTGTGGATGACAAGCAGCAACAGTTATAATCAGTGATACATCCAAAGTTATTGCCAAATTCAACACTTTTCCATTTCTATGCCATCCTGAAAGAAAGCCACATATGCCCTATATTATATGAGGTCACACAATCCCTCATGGTTGTCCAGCATAGCAATCATGCCATCTGGTTTCAAATATTCCCCAATGAAGAACTGTCACAGAGATTTAAAATGGCCAAGTAAACAGCCACAACAAAATAAAGCCTCTCCAGAACCTGTGATTGAGACACGTGGAAAACAACTTAGCAAAAAGAAAAAGGAAGTAGAGCCCCAGGAATCAAGAAAGAGATGACAGGAGAACTAGAAACTACAAACTGAAGAAACTGAAGACAACACAGAGAAAAGAATGAAGCAGTCTGCGCTAACCCCAGCTTCTGGGGAGCAGCCCCTGCCTCTGCACACGCGAGCTAAACTTGGAGAGGGTCTACAGCCTCACGGAAAAGCAGACTGGCAGCGTTAGCCTCAAGAGAAGCCCATGGTTATTGTAAGCTCCAAATATAGTGTGGGGTTTTACTCTGAAAGTGACACTGCATGGCAGGCAAGAGTTGAAGAAGAAATTTACTGCTGCGTCCACCATACTTGGGAGTGATATAATCAGGGGCATTTGGGAAGGGGTTTATTGTTTAAGACTGAGCTATTCTGGAATCAGAAGTCACAGGATAACTTCATTAATGTCACCCTACCACAGTGACTGGGTGGGAGATGGCCACAAGAGACAGTCACAGGGAAGGGGTGGGCTAGATGCAGATCGCCTGAGAATTTTAAGCAGTGGCAAGCTCAGGCTGTGAAGGACATGGCAGTCCCACCCTCTGTGGTGAGCAGCCAGGCTGGTGGTGCGTTTTTTTCTGAGGAAGCTGTGCTTGAAAGTGCTAATACTAAGTCCAGCAGACTGCTGACCCCCTCTCACTGCCAACTTCAAGCCCAGAGTTCAGGGTCTCTTTGCTTTGCACATCTTCCCACACAATCGCAGTACACCTTGGGTTGGACAGTTGCCACATCTAGAGGTGTATGAACAGAGTGGCCTTTGGAGCAAATGAAGTACTTCACATAAAGCTAGGAATGACTTGGGACACACAGATGAACACAAACCCGAGGAGTACTGCAGTGAATATAGCACAGAGGCAGATATCATGCAATTGACTGACCACATCCGGGCAGAAAAGTGGGACAGGACTCAGTATTCACATAGCAAAAAGTGGATGTGGAAACCAAGTAAATCCTAATTGTGACTCACTATCCCCCACCCATAAGCCCTGAAAAGAAACCGTGCAACCAAATTTTGGATGCATTTCTGCTTTTCTTCTTTGGGTGGCGTTGGTGGTGCTGGTGGTAGTTTTGTTTCTTTTTCTTTTTCTACCTTTTGCTCTGTATTTGTAGTCTTTTTTCTTTTCTTTCTCTTGTTTGTCTTCTTCATTACTTTTACCTCACTGTCACTTTTTTTACACACTTTTTTCACATCATATTTTTATTCTTTAATCATATTGTTAATCTCACTTTTCTCTCCTCAGCTTCCTTTTTTCTCTTTCAAACTTTATTTCTTTCACTTTTCCCTTCCTCTGTTTTTATTATTATTACTATTAAGCTTTATTAATTTCTGGTTATTTAGTTGACTCCATGCTATTATTGCTAAATTAATTTTATATTGCTAAAGGTGGTATAGCTGCTGCTTTTAGGAGATGGTTTCTGACGTCAATATTTGGTTTGTCTTTGTGTCTACATTATTATTGGAAACCTCTTTTCTATTGTTAAGGTTGGTGTCATTGTAGTTATTGGTTCTTATGGTATGTGAATAATTGATTTGTTGTTGACTCTATTATTACTGCTGATTTATTTTTTATTGTCCAGAGTGATATAGTTATTCTTTTAATTGGTTTTGACTGTATGCCAATGTCTCATTTGTCTTTGTGTCATCAACATTACTGTGGTTCATTTTCTCCTTTGAGTGATGCTAGAGATCAAGCCTCCAGAGGAAGGCTGCACACTAAGATAACCCTCAAGCATTACACTGAAGGTCAGTATAATACCAAAACATAATAAAAATCCAGAAATATCACAGTGAGGCAGAATCTAAGCAAAGAGATCTCTACAGCAATGACCAAGATTTTTTACCCTAACTGATCTTCAACCCCCAAAAATAGGAACACAAGAAAGGTGCCCCCCAAACTTCTAAAGTCCCCCTAAGCTGATCTCATGGGTCCTGAAGTAGAGGAAGCAAAGAACTCAAAAGCCAAATGTTCAAAATGTTTGAAGAGATGAAAGAAGAAACATATAAGCAAACGCATAAGAGGATTTAATTAAGCACATAAAGGATTTTGCCAATAAAATGTTCAGTGAGCTTAAAGAAGAAACAAAAAAAAATTGAGTTAAGCAAGACAATGTAAGACATGAATGACCACTTTGGAAAAGAATTAGGAAGTATGAAAAGAAGTAGAGATAGATGATATGAAAAATTCAATAGAGAGCATGGGAAGCAGACTTGACTGGTGTGAGGAGAGAGTGTTGGAAGTAGAAGACAAGGTGAGTGTTGTAGATCATAAACTCAGTGACACCCTAAAAACAATGAGACACCATGCAAGACAGAATCAACAGCTTTAACATGACTCAAAAAAGAAAGAAGAAAGGAACAAAGGAAGGAAGGAAAGAAGGAAGGAAGGAAGGAAGGAAGGAAGGAAGGAAGGAAGGAAGGGAAGAAAGAAAGAAAGAAAAAAGAAAGAAAGAAAGAGAAAGGAAGGAAGGAAGGAAGGAAGGAAGGAAGAAAGAAAGAAAGAAAGAAAGAAAGAAAGAAAGAAAGAAAGAAAGAAAAACTAACCCTAGAATTATAGGAATAAAGGACCAATTAGAAGCCAACTCAAAAGGTATAAAAATTATTCACCAAAATCATAGCAGAAAACTTTCCAACTCTAGGGAAAGAATTCAATATTCAAGTACAAAAGGCATATAGAACTCCAAATAATCACAACTAGAAAAGATCCATCCATCAAAGTTCCAGAAATTCAACAAAAGGAGAGAATATTAAAACTGTTAGAGAAAAATAGAAAGTACTTCAAAATTGACGCAGAAGTAAAGATTTTCTGTAACAAAGGAAGTCTAAGGCTATACATGACCACTAAACCAACACTGCAGAAAAGAGAGTAGAGACAGAGAGACCACTGGCACCAAAGAGCTAAATGCAAAGTATACACTTAACGGGATGGGAGAGTAGTTAAACCAAAGGAAAAAAGATAAGGGTATCAGCACTGGACAAATGATGCAAGGATAGTATTCAATAAACACCTTACAGGGCCAGAGATGTAGCTCGGTGGTACAGCACCTGCCTGGCAAGCACGAGGTCATGAGTTCCATTCCCAGTACCAAAAAAAAAGGAATAAAAATTAATATTAAACACCTTATAGTAATAACTCTCAGTGTCAATGATCTCACCTCCCTGATCAAAAGACTGAGACTAGTCAATTGGACCAAAAAGCAAAACACAGCCATATATTGCCTGCAGGAGACACTCTTCATCCAAGAGGAAGTACATAGACTAAAGGTGAAAAGATAGAAAAAGGTAGTTTATTCAGCTGGACCTGGAAAACAAGCAGGAGTAGCTATCTTATTTTCAGGCACAACAGACTTCAAGCCAAAATTGATCAGAAGAGACAAAGATGACCACTACATACTGATAAGGAGAATAATTCAATAGGAAGAGTTAATGGTTGTAAATATCTATGCACCAGATGTTGGCACACCCAACTTCATAAAACAAAAACTACTAGACTTAAAGGGACAGATTATACACCAAACAGTCATAGTGGGGGACTCCAATACCTCATTCTCACAATTAGAAAAGAGATTGTTTTCTTTACTTTTCTCTTGTTGCTGAGACAAAATACGCGACAGTCAAAATTAAGGAAGGAAATGTTTATTTAGCTCACAGTTTGTGGAGGTTTCAGTCCATAATCAGCTGACTCCAAGGCAGGGTGGCATGGCACAAGGGCAACACTTCAAGGCTACAGAAGACAGCAAAAGCAACAACAGCAGAAGGTGGAGAGGACAAGCCTCTTTTCCTCCCTTATATTGTATGCAGGCTACCAGCGGTGTAGCGCTTACACAATCTCTGGGCCCTTCCCTTGCACAGAATGAGGATGTTTACAAAGTAAGGACCCTGGCCCCCTGCTGAGTTGCTTAAACTTCCGAACTTCTCAAGTGGACACGATGTATCAACCATAACAGAAGTCAACCAGACCCCTCCCCAAAATCAACAAAGACATATCAGAATTAAACTACATACACCACCGAAGAAATGGACTTAACAGATGCCTACAGTGTTTCCTCCATCAAAACCAGAATATACACTTTACTCAACAGCACACAGAACTATTTCCAAGACAGACTATATCTTAGGCCATAAAGCATGCTTAAATAAATACAAAAGAATTGAAATAATTCCCTGCACAGTATCAGATCATAGTGAGATAAAGCTAGAAATCAACAACAAAAGAAGCCAGGACAAATAATGCAAAGACAGGACTCAGTGAATACCTTACAACAATAACTGTCAGTGTCAATGGTCTCACCTCCTCAATCAAAAGACAGAGATTAGCAGTTTCTACTACACAAACACATAGAAATTAATTAATACATTACTAAAGAATCAATGGGTCGCAGAAGAAATCAGGGAAGAAATTAAAAAGTTCCTAGAATCAAGCGACAATGAAAGCATAATATACCAAAATCTAAGGGACACAATGAAAGCAGTTCTAAAGACAGAAGGTTATAGCTATAAATGTACCCATAAAAGAATGGAGTGATCCTAAATAAATCCATCTGAAGATCCTAGAAAAACAAGAATAGTCAAAATCTGAAACTAATAGAAGGAAAGAAATTATAAAGATCAGAGCAGAAATTAATGAAATAGAAACTAAACAACAATACAAATGATCAATGAATCAAAAAGTTGGTTCTTTGGAAGGATGAGAAGTTGAACTGGAAATTAGAGAAACAGAGGAGAGGGTAAGGGAAGTAAAAGTAAAAAGGATCAAGATACTGTATGTATCTGCACCAACACCCCTACAAGTGAATGTGTTTCGTATGTACCCCACACATATAACAACCTGAAAAATTTTTAAAAATTCAAACCTAAAATAAACTAACAAAAGAACTGTTATAAATTGTTTTACACTTTCCGGCCTCTGTTCTTCCAGTTTTTCTTTGATTTCATGTAATCTTGTTTTTTTAGCTGGTACACCTCCAGCTCCAGTTTTATGTAATCTTTGATGTACTTATGCACTTCTTGTAGGCTTCTTTTGTGAAACTGGTTTCCCACAAGTGAAGCTTCACGAGGATGCCACCCCCTGTGATCATAGAGCTTTTAGAATGCTTGTCCTCAAGGCCTTCAGCAGAGGCTGTTCCACTACTGAGCCAGTCATCGAAGTCACCCTCAGTGTGACTGACCATCTTGACCACCACCTCCAGAGGCAGATCTCCCAGATCTTGCAAATGTCTGAGAAAACCTCATGGTGACTGATGAGTTCCTGGTACATAATCATGGTGGTGTCTGGGGTGAGTCAATCGTGGTGCTGAGCAGGAAGAGAGAGGAAGTGGAAAGAAGTCTTTCAACAGGAAGATCACAAGTTTGAACCCAGCCTGGGCAATTTTATGATCTCAGAATAAAGTTTAAAAGGCCTTAATGCTTGCCTGGCATGCATGAGGATCTGGGTTCAATCTCCAGTACTGGGAGAAAAAAAAAAAAAGGCAAGCTGGGCCTGGTGGTGTGCACTTGTAACTCCAGCACTCTAGGAGGCTGAGGCAGAAAGATTCTGTCTTAATTACTTTTCTCATTGCTGAGACAAAATACTCAATACCCAAAGTTAAAGGGGGAAAGTTTTATTTACCTCAGTTTGCAGAGGTTTCAGTTCATAGTTGGCTGGCTCCAAGGCAGGGTGGCATAACAGAGGGCATCACAGAGGAGAAACAGTTCATGGTGGACAGAAGTTAGCAAAGTAGTAAAGTAGTGAAGAAGTAGTAAGCCACAAGTAGAGGCAGCAGCAGCTCTCCTTCTGTCCCTTTTATTTTAGCCCTCTGACTGTCCCTAAGGGTGGGGCACCCTTAATCCTAGCATCACTCAGTGAATCAATCTTAGCATCACACACCCTAGCTCCAGCCAGCTTCTAAAAGCTCCACCTACTGCATGTGTCTTTAGGGGGACATCTAGATAAAAGCCATAATAGATTCTAAATTGAAGCTCATCCTGGGCAAGTTAGAGAGACCCTGTCTCAAAATTTTAAAAAGGAGTTGGAGATGTATCTAGATGCAAAAGCCCTGAATTGAGTCTGGAGTCAATCCCTGTTAACACCAGAAAAAAAAAAAAGTAGTCTTACTATGGGAGGGAAGGGTTAAATTAAAATCTGTAAAGAAGGATTAAAATCAACAGTTTGCATATATTTTATTTTTAAAATTTATTTTGTGTGTATTCCATGGATTTTTAAAAGGAAAATTTTAAATTTTTATTTTATTTATTTATTTATTTTTTTGGCTTTTGCTTTTTTTCCAGTACCAGGAATCAAACTCACGACCTCGCGCTTGCCAGGCAGGCGCTGTGCCGCTGTGCTAAATCCCCAGCCCCTGGAAATTTTTAAAAATAGGCTCTATCTCTTGCTATTTTATTAGTCTAGTTCTACTATTTACATATGTAACAAATAGATTATATATGGATATAATATTGTAGGATAATATATATCCATACTTATTTTTAGCCTGCATATTCCATGTTGATAGTGATGATCTTCCACTATATTTTGTTTATATTAATCTCTCCCTCCAGCTTCATTTCATCCTTTTTTAGTAATATATATTTGTGATACATAATAAGTACATTCATCTTGGGCCATTATATTATTCAATATATGAAAATTCTTCCTCACTGTGAATTATACATTTTATCAGCAAATCTTCCCCCACTTTCCCCTCATTTAACACTTTTAGCCACAATTTTAATTATTTGTCACTGTTACCATGCCCTACATTATTTCATTTGCTTTTATAACTTAGTTTTGTCTGTGCTTCTTCATGTAACTCCCAATGTTACTTAACTCTTTTCTTTAAAATTCTAAATAGCAGCGTATTTCCATAGTTCAAAAATTCAAATATGTGGTAAAGTGCAGAGAAATATTACCATCTATCTCCTATCATTTATCTGCCCAGTCTCCATTTTTCCTCTTATCCTTTCTTTCCTCTCCCTGGAAGATGGTTTTATTAGCTTCTTGTGTATCTTTTAATTTCTTTGTGCAAATACAATGTTTCCACTTCTGTTATTTTAAACACAAAATGTAGCATGTTGTACACACTGACCTTGCATTTTATCACTCACCACTGTACTTTGGGGTCTTTCCAAATCAGTACATTTGAAGTGTCTTCATTCTTTTTAGGAGCTGCATAGTATCCCCATTATACAGATGTACTATAATTATATTTAAACAATCATTTATTGGTGGGCATTTGAATTGCTGCTAACTTTTTGCTAGTGCAAACCATGCTGCAATGAATAACTTTGTGCATACTTGTTGCTTAGGAGAAAATATATGTAGGAAAAATTCACATAAATGCTATCTCTTGAGCAAAAGGATTGTGCATTTGTAGATTTGGTAACTACTGCTAAATTTCCCATCCTCTGGGTCTTTCCAATTTACCCTCCCCTCAGCAATATATGAGGGTGGCTGTTTCTCAGGGTCTTACTGACAATGTGATATCCAACTTTAGGTATTTGCCTATCTGATAGATGAAAAATGATGTCTCTATGTAGTTTTAATTTGCATTTCTCTTGTTTTGGGGTTTTTTGTTTTGTTGTGTTTTGGGTTTTTTTTTTTTTTTTGCCTTTTTTTGAGACAGGGTCTCACTAGGCAGTTCAGGCTGGCCTTGAGCTCACTTTGTAGCCTAGGCTGGTCTCAAACTCAGAATAATCCTCCTGCCTCAGCCTCCCCAGTGCTGGAATTAAAGGCATGTGGCACCATGCCTGGCTGCATTTCTCTTGTTTTGAGTGCATATTTTCATAATGAAGAAATCACTTAAGATGCACTTGCGTTTCCTTTCCTATTATATCTTGCAGTCATTTTTTTGTTTGGTGTCGGTCTTATTCATGCCTGTTAGTTTTTTATATTCCAGGGAGGTGATCTATCCCTCTATCACTTGAATTTAAAATTATTTTTCCCAGTTTGTCATTTATCTTTAGACTTTCAGTTAGTGTTTTAAAAACATTTTTAAGGTAAATTTTTTATTTTCTGTGGTTTAATTTATCAATCTTTCCTTTTATGACTTCTGAATTTTGAGCCATATTTAAGAAGGCCTTTTCTATGCTATATTTGTTCCCTATGATTTCTTTTGATACTCTTTTGTCTCTCCTTTTTACATGTATATTTTAATACCATTAGATATTCTGTGTGAAGTCTTTCTTATTATATCAAACTATAATTATGAATATAAAATATTAAATAAGAAAAAATATTGGGGAGACACTGTGATACTGAGATTAACAGTCATTGATAACACCATAAGCACAAATTGTGCAAAAAACAAGAAAAGGTAAACTACATAAAATTGAAATGCTTTGTGCATCAAAGGACACTGTCAACAGAGTAAAAAGGCGACACAGAGAATGAAAGAAAATATTTACAAGTCATGTATGAGATAAGGAGCTGACATCCACTATGGCAAGTATTTCTTATTAGCCACATATTGTGTAGTTGAATTTGATTCTTAAACATGAGAATGAACATGAGACTCTTTGCCTTTTTTTGTCTGTTTGTTTTGTTTTTGGGACCAGGAATTGAACTCAGGACCTTGCACTTGCCAAGCAAATGCTTATGCCACTGAGCTATATCCCCGGCCGAGACTCTTTCCCTTTAATAGCATAGTTTAATCAATCATGTGGTTTAATTTATTCTATTTTATAACTAATATGGCCCTTTTATTTGCTTCCTTATTGCTCTATTTTCTTTGCTGTACATTCTTTTTCTTGCTTCTTTTGTCTTTAAGGACTAAAAAGTAAAACTCAAGTTTGTAAATATATATATATATATCAGATTAATCAAGCACATATATTTAAGTTCATATATATTAAATTACCAAAGACAATAAAAATGGGCCACTTATTACAATGCCCAGGCTGTTTTCCCTAGCCTCTATTATTGTCCACTTTTCAAATGAGGAGACTAAAGGTCAGAATACTTAGGCAGTTTTCTGAGGTTACCAGATACTTTGTGCTGATCTGTAGATAAGAAAGTTAGCAGGCATAAGCCACTTACTGCACCGCTGGGCCTTAAGGAGGAAATCTTAGTTGAAAGACGCTGCTGAAAGTGAGTGAAGTGTGAATTCCTCAAAGCCAAATCTCCAAGGTCTCACAAATCCTTGATATCAAATGTTTGGATTTTTGCCAATCTGATAGATGAAAATCACGCCTCAATGCAATTGTGGTTTGCATTTCTCTTATGGGTGAGACCAGGCATCTTTTCACACTGTTTGAAAGCTGTTTGCATTCCTGTTTCTATGAACAGCCTATTCATATCTCTTGCCCACCTGGGAGCACCCAGCAAATAACCACCACATCAAAGCTTCCCACACTGTTTGTTTTAAGAGTGCCCAATGATGACTTTGGGTTTTATTCTGTTTCTTGCAGAAAGTCATTTCACTTCCTCTCTCAGAACGATTTTCTTCTTCCTTGTGGGGTATGGTCTTTTCCCAGGTCCTATTTTGATTGTTTTTATTCATCGTGTTTGATCAGGGAGAAATAAAGACAGGCCAAGCAACCACATCCTGATCCTCTCAAGTTTACGCTGTATTGCTTAATACCAGTGAATGTCTCAATTCCACCATTAGGTAGACAGTGATGAAAAAAGAAAAAGAGAAGTTGATGAGAGAGGGTGGATTAGGAGAACTGCCATCATTAACATCAATGACGGCAAACTGGCACTTAAACAGCACAATAGATATGCAAATTTATATATGTAGGTGTGTATGTCTATATATCAAATGTGCATATACTCAATCTACAGACATGTAAATTAATTCTCATAATTACCCTGTAAAATAGGTACTATTATTATCCCCATTTTACAGATGACAAAGATAAGGCACAGAGAGGTTGTGTAACTTGCCCAAGTGCACATAACTAATAATGGGTAGATCTGGATCTCTACCTTCTTGGCCTTGGAATCCATGCGCTATTCTACTCTGAGTTGGAAGATCATTTCTATGTTGTTAAGGTCTGGCCAAAAGCTTGTCTGTCTGGTCAGTGCTGCTCCTGGTTCCCTGAGACAGAGGTAGGTAGTGGGGATTAGCCTGCCTCATCTACTACGGAACCACTGATTCTTTATTCATTAATTCACTTAATCCTCTGATTCATTTGTTCAACAAATATTTATTAAGTGTTTACTATGTGCCAAGTCACGTGCTAAGTGCCAGAGATACCAAGATAAATTAAACATGGTCTGGGGATAGTGAGACAGGAAGATAGGGCATGGCTTACCCTGGCTGGGGAGGGAGGCATGGCAAGGTCCCAGAACACCTGTGCAGAACTGCGCATGTGGACTCCTCGTGAGAAGTTGAACAGGCTTCTGATAGGGTGATCAACTGCAACGGAAGCATGGGAAAATATAAAAATGAATGAAAAGGAGACACCCCACTAAGAACTCGCTGTCATACCTTCCTCACGCAGCCCCCCGGTAGACTTATATATACTTTTATTTTTATTTTTTCCTCGCTTTTTACTCAGTTTAAACTGACTCTGCAGAGCTCATTTTATTTCCTTACCATTTTATTTCCTTTTACTTTTCCTACCACTAAGAAATATGAGACTGCCACTGTTTTTGCTTGTTTCATTCAATTCTTTGTTGGTGACAGAAAAGAACCTAGAAATTAGCTCTAAGTGGAGACTCCAGCACCCCAGAATCCAGTAACAATAGCACATGACCAGTTAATGACACAGTCTGATACATGTTGTTCTGTTTCAGGGGGAGGAGCAGCTGTGGTGTTATCCAAGAATGTGTTTCTCAATTTGTCCCCACCTACTATTTAGTTAGTGCAATTTCTCCCTTGTACCTTGCCCTAGGCTCTTATCTCCTGTTTATGTAACATCCCTTCAAGTTTTTGTACTTTTGCATTGTTGTCCTGAGTATGTTCTCGGGGTATCCAGATTGAACTGATAAGTCGTATCTGCTGTCTTTTTTCTTTATCCCAGAAAAGTGGCCGTGTCATGAGGGGTGGGGAGCCAGAGAAAGCTTCTGAGTAAGGCGAATGGACCTACTTAGAATGACCACTCTGGCTTTAGTGTGGAAAATAAATTGAATGGAGGTGTTGCAGCGACCTGGCCAGTCAGGGCTGCTCAATAGTCCAGATGGAATATGAGATCTGAGCAAAGGCTGTGGCTCGTTCGGGAGGAAGGTATGAATCCAAGGAGTGTTAAGGACGTAGAATTGAATGGGCTTATTAATCTCCTCGATACTGTTTAATGAGCAGCTAAGTGCCAGGCACTGTGCCAAGTGCCAAGAATATAGGCTAGGCATAGTCTCTGCCTTTACTGAATTTGAGGGTGGGGGAGATGGGCAGTTGGAGTCTTGATGATAAAAGGTGAAACGGAAGAAGCCCAGGGTAATACAGAACAAAAACTGGCATATGGGATGTGAGGGAGGAGTGCAGGCAGAGTAGGGTGGTGCCATTGTCTCAGCCAGGAAACCTGGGCAGGCAGAACCCTGTGGAGGTCTCTCTGGGTCTTCCAAGGCCAGGACAGAACAGGAGCAAGGGAGATGGTGACCAAACCTCTGCTGAGGGAATAATAGTCATCTAGCTGTGGACACTGTGGAGTCCCCAGCCCAGCCTTGAAAGAGGAAGATACAGAATAGTCCAGAAAGAAACTTGAAGTATCAGGAAGCTCAGTGGTTACTCAGCGCCCACAAACTGTCAGCCTCTTCCCTGTTGCCCAACAGGCCATGTGAGGCAGCCATGCCTCTCCTGGTGCCCAGTGACCAGTCATGCAGTTGGGCCTGGGCAGCAGGTGAGCTAGCATAACCCTGGCTATTTTTCAGGTTGTCAGAGGCCACCCTGGAGCTGGCAGAGAGAGGAGAACCAGTCTTGTAAAGACCCTGGGAATGTGTTGCCTGGTATTGCCTCTTCCTTTGATTTTAACATTTCCCTTGTGTCTCTGCCTCAGTACCAAGACCCTGTACTGCCCCTCCCCCAGGAGGGTCTGTCCACCTCCGTCTAAGCGTAGGAATTGTCCGTTACACTGTGAGTCCCCAGTGCTCATCCTAGACAACCCCTTCCTGAGCACAAGATGCAAAATGCTTCTGCAGTTTGTTCAGAGAAAGCTGCAACCAGATCACCAGGGGCTCATCTCTCCAACCCCAGGAGCCACTCACATACCTGTGCTATTCCTTTCTTTTTTCCTGTGGTGCTGGGGGTTGAACCCAGGGCCTCATGCATGCTGGGCAAGCACTTTACCACTGAGCTATGGCCTCAACCCACCTGTGCCGTTCTTGGCATGCGACAGGACACCCAAAGTTACATCCCTGAGCAGGTGTGCTGTGAGTCTGAAAGCATCTAGCCCGGGGTGGTGAAGGTGCCCACCACTGCCCCTCCCGCCATCAATATCTGAGAGCCTTGGGCTTGTACAGTCTTTGAATCTGAAGAATAGAAAGTTCCTCTCATCACAGTGTCTATCTACCCCTTTGAGGAGTCCCATTTGTCCAATCCAGGCCTTGCTCACAATGCTCTCCACAACAGGAACTCAGCTGGGGCCAGAGACCTGCCTTGTGGGACTTCTCTGAGGGTCTCCTCTCTACCCAGAAGGACACTGAGCCCCTACCTTCTTTCCAGGGCTCAGAATAGCCCACAAGAACCAGGGCAGGGGCAAGGTTTGCAAACACCCCTCTGGCACCCCATCATCCCTGAGAGGTGAGGAAGTGAACAGGAAGTCCCTTCTCCAAAGCCATAGTTAGTGTCATCACTGGCAGTGACCAAACTGTCAGTGGGGCCACATCAAGGCCCAGAGGGGCAGAGGCAGTCCACCTTCCCCAAGCAGGAAGCTGAAGTGTCATTGTCTATTTTGAGACAGTATGTCAAAGTGGTTGACAGCACTTCTCTTATATAGAAGCAGTGTGGCCCAGTCCTTAATTCTTTATGAACCTCTATTTTCTTGTAGGTAAAACAGGGTAACGTTGCTGACTGACCAGTGAGAGCACAGATCAAAGGGCTGTGTGGGTGGGGGCCCAGTGCAGCACTGAGGCAGTGCTCAGTGAAACTGGGTTCTTGTGTGGCTGCTGCTGGAGATAGCATGAGCTGAATGTGCCGTCCCTGGCTCCTTGGGACCCCCTCCAGGCAGACTGCTGTCCCTGCCAAGGCTGGAGCCCTACAGGCCAGGGCTGACAACAGCACTGCCCTGGGCTCAGAAGCAGAAAGGCCTGCTCCACCCTGCAGGATGCCCAGCTCCGTTGGCTGCCCCAGTCTTGTGGCTCCCCCCACTTAGGGTCTTTTCTCCCTGACATCCAGCCCCAGCTCTCCTTCCTCCTCCAGAATCACTTATTTGTATGGCTCTTCAAACCAGAAATTAGGTGTTTACCAAAATTTTCCCAGTGGTGCTAGGAACTGGGCCTGGTAGGGAGATCTACTGAGGGCAAAGCTGTGGCGGAGGGAATCAAATAGCTGGTCCAGTACTGGGCAGGAAGTGGCCAGGCAGAAGTTTTAGCTCCACTTGCGGCAGCCATGGCTCAAGGATTAAACAGCATTTTGTTCTTGTCTGATTCTTGAAATAATGCCCCTCCACTGCAGAGCATTTGAAAAACACTGAAAAATGTGAAACAGAGAATAAACACTCCTGCCCACCCTGATTGACACAGTAACAGATGTTCAGAGTTTGATGGGTGGCCTCTGCATGCTAACCTAGTTGTAATTTTGTATCCTGCTTTTTTTTTTTTTTCACTCACTATAATAATGCAAAAATTTTCCTGTTTTTCTTTTTCCAAGTCAGCCAATTAAATTCTAATTCCATTAGTTTCAGCCCATCATTTAACAAACATCCTTAACTTTAGTGATGATTTGGCTACCTTTTCCCAGGATGGAATGCTGCTGGTAACAGCCAGAAGGAGGAAGAAGGAGGAGAGGAAGAGAAGGAAAAGAGCTTGAAGAGACGTGACAGGAGGAGGAGACAAGACCAAGCCCAAGCACATCCATTCTTTCTGCCTCTCTCTCCTCTGCCTCCTGCTCAGTGTTTCTCAGTGTTAGGGCAGTTGCCTGCCTCTCAGAGTCACTTGGGCCCAGCTGATGTACTTCTGAGTCTATCCCTTGCTCATTCCACGTACCCAACCCAAAAGAGAAGGGCACTCACTCTCTGCTGGGATAAAAGCCTTCCTCTCCAGGGCCAGCCCTGTATGCCCTGGGCAGCAAAGACCATATCCCAGTCACCTGCTTCTACTTAGCTCCTCTGCCCTCTTGTCATATGACCTGGTTTTGAGGCCTTTGTAGCCCAGTCCCCATCTCTTGACCCAGAGCATACCCCAGCAAGTCAGAGAGGCTCCTGAGCTCTGGGTGGGTCTGGTGATATACAGCAGGGTAGGACAGCGCACTTCTCTGCTGTGGTTGCTAGGCCTCTGTTAATGCAACCTGCTTTTATGTGTGCGTATTCAGCAGCCACCACGTTGGCTTAGGTAGAGCTTGCGCTCAGCTTGAAGTCCGAGTTCCTTCTTTATTACATTATTGTTAATAAAGCAATTCTCCAATATCCTATGCTTGGAGAATCTTTTAAAGAAACCACATGAAAGAACTGATACTTTGCCCACTTTGTAGATTTGCACTGTGATGATCAGATTGCTTTCCTGGCTTCTTGTCATGGGTGAACTTGATATATGTACCTCATGTCTTTAACTTATTGATAAGATGTTATCATGAACTTGGCCCAAGACAGAACTCCCTCTTCCAGGCCTTGGTCCATAATCAGAGCCATAGTTTGATCAGCTTGCTACAAATATGTGAAGCAATATCACCTTTTAAAATCTGGTCATGCATTAGTAGACACCTACAGAGCTGAAATCAGATACTCAAACAAACGGTCTTACAGGAACGTTCTTATTACAGGAATGTTCATTGCAGCATTACTGACAATAGTCAAAAGGTGGATGTAACCCAAGTGTTCATTAACGGATGAGTGGATAAATAAAATATGTGGTGTGCATAAAATGAAATATTAATCATAAAGAGGAATAAAGTTATGATACACGCTATGATGTGGGGGTCCTCAAAAGCATGATGCTAAGTGAAAGAAGCCAGAAACAAAAGATCACATATAATGTGATTTCATTTAAAAGAAATATCTAGAATAAATAAATCCATAGAGACAGAAAGCAGACTGGTAGTTGCCGGGGGCTGAGGGTGTGACTGTTAATTGGGTACAGTATTCTCTTTCGTGACAGTGAAAATGTTTTGGAACTAGATACAGGTGATGGTTGCACAACACTATACATGCAATAAATGCTGCTGAATTGTGTATTATAAAACAGTTAATTTTATGTTGTGTGCATTTTATATCAATAAAAATATATTTGCAAAAGAAAAAAATCCAATTATGCATTCAGCAGACAGTCTTTTTTTGTGTGTGTGTGATACTGGGGATCAAACTCACCACCTTGTGCTTGCCAGGCAGATGCTTACACCACTGAGCTATATCCCCAGCCCTCAGCAGGCAGTCTTATATTGGGTATTGGAGACATTGAAATGAATCTGAGCCAGGCTCTACCAAAACCAATAGGGCCCAAAGGCTTAGAAGTTGAATTGGGCTTGGTGAATCCAAAATTCAAATGCTTCCCTCTGTGATTCACTTTCTTCATGGGTTTTTTCACTGGTGACCACGATCACCACCATGAAGACTTCCAGGGGCAGCACCCTTCCTATCTCTGTGATGAGCACATGAAACCTTTTAGTAACTTTGCCTTGAGACCCTTGGCCACCACTGCCTCAGCCATGTGATCAACCTTAGTATCAACAGTGATGAGCCGTGCTGACAGCACATGTCCTTAGATGGTGTGATGACGGTAGCACTCTGCCTCTGTGATCTTCTGCCTGAGAACTCAGGACCCCCGTGTAATCATGGGGAAAACACCAGACAAACTCAAACTGAGGAATAATCTAGAAAATATCTGACCAACCTCAAAACTGTCAAGGTCATGAAAAACGAGGAAAGTCCTAGCAACTGTCTAAAACTAGAACACAGGTAAAGAGATATTGTGACTAAATGTACCCTGGATGGGATCCCAGGACAGAAAAAGCATTTGAGATAAAAACTAAAGAAATCCAAATGAAAATGTATGCTTCAGTTAGTTAATGACATACCAATATTGTCTCATTAGCTATGGTAATTATCAAATATTAACAATACTTATGAGGCTGAGGCAGAAGGATCACCATGATTTCGAGGCCAACCTGAGATACACAGTGAATTCAAGGCCAGGCTAAACTGCATAATTAGAGCTGATTCAAAAAGGAAAAAAAAAAAAACAAAACAAAACAATAGAGGCCACCGAGAAGGAACATATGAGAATCTTACACATTATCTTTACAACTACCCCACCACCACAACCACAACCACTGTACTTGAGATTGAACCTAAGGCCTCATGCATATTAGGCAAGTATTCTTGTAGCCATGGAGCTACATCTCTATGCCTTTTTATTTATTTATTTATTTATTGAGACAAGGTCTTGCTAAGTTGCCCAGGCTTAGCCTTATGATTCAGCCTCTAGTGTAGCTGGGATTATAGGCATGGGCCACCAAACCTGGCCAACAACATTTTAAAATCCTCAAAATGCCTATTCAGAGATGAAAATGTCAGGGGTGAACAGAGTGTGACCTGCTGAGTAGGTGCATATAGAAGGTATCATTGTTCTCCAGGGACTAACAGGCTGCAGGAAAATATATAAGGCCTTCCCTAACCACTACCCTCCTTTCAAGTCCCTGAGCTGTCTCTTTCTGACAGGCCCTGATTTGGAGGCACCTTGTAAACACTAATGCCTTAAAGTTCAGACCAAAAAGGTCAAGGCCTCTTTTAAGCAGCCATAGGAACCCACAGTAGTTCAGCTTTCCAGGCGCTAGTCACATACCTTCTGTAGGGGACTTCCACCAGGAAGAATTTTAGATGAGCTTCCCCACAAGGGTGTGGCTGTGCCACCCGACTTCTATGTTCTAAGTCAAGAGTAGAGTGATATCTTAAACCGGCATAATATACAAGGACTCTCCCACCCACTAACCAAGGGCCATTTCCTTGTCTACCAAACAATCATGCCACAGTCCGTACCTAAACATCTCACAGAGGCCTCAGGTTTTCCTCAGGCACAAATGCAGGTCAGGGTAGGGTAGTGATCAAGAGGAATGTTCTAAAGCAGACAATCTATGCACTAAATCCCAATTCTATCACATTAATTTACTTAACACCTGTGACCCTCAGTTTCTACACTGTAAAATAAGGGTAATAATGATGTCTATTTTATAGGAATGTTGGAAGATGAGGTAAGATAATCCTTGTAATATGCTCAGCACAGTATCTGGCACAAGGTAATCATCCTAATATGATACACTGAAATGACATTTCTAAGTTCCTTTATCTTTCAGATGACAGGTGGGTAGTGTCAGAACGGAAAGGAGGCTCTTTTGACCCGTGTGTGTGTGTGTGTGTGTGTGTGTGTGTGTGTGTGTACCTCCTGCTCACCCCCAGCCCCTTCAGGCAAATGATGTGAGTGGGGGGGCCTAATGCCCTCTCTGCTGTGGTTTCCACAGCCTCCCATTTTGAAGGCTAGCCCTCCATGCTCTTGGTGTTTGTGTTCTCTGTGATTTTTCCCAGAATTCCAGCAGTGGCCCCATGAACATGGTAGTGGACTCTGTCATGTCCAGGGGGACAACTCAGCCCAAAGCTCCCCCAGGAAATCTAGCAGAGGCCAGGAGGTTCTGAACCTCACTCATCCTGACTCTTCTACTCCTAAACCTTGTGTTTTCCTTTCCCAAACCTTTAGCTTCCACGTCAAGTAAAAGAAGTCTTGTTCCAGAATTTGTGCCAGTATATCTGGTCTCCATAATGAAGCCAGAACGTAGGGACATAGGACATGTTCTCCTCTTCTTCTTGACTCTCTTAAGTGCAAATGTATAGAAGGTCAAAGCCAAGGAATCCATTAAATGCTGGTCCACACATCTACGAGAATCCCCAGTGAGAGGTATCACTTCCTGGTTAGGGAAAGTTATCATTGTCATTGTCAAAGATGACTCTGCAGTTACTACCAAGAATCACAACCATCACCATATCATTATCACCATAACAAATCCTGGTCTTTAACGATAATTGTAACTTATTAAGCAGATGTAATTTACTGAGTATATGCCAGGTATTGAAATGAGAAATTTCTATGCATAATTTTAAATGAATCATCATCTTAAGTCCACTCTTACTAGGCAGTCTCGTCCAGGGCTGGGGCTAGGAGTGCACACCCTTCTTTCTTCTGACAAGCGTTTGCATTTATATTGTTGTCAGTATGAGCATTTCAAGATGAAACCACCCAGGAGGGATATGAGAGAGACCCTAGAGAGGGGCTGACCTGAAAACCTGAGCCAAGAGCTGGAATGACCTTGGGACGTAAGGAACTCAGTAAAATTCCAACAAGGGATGAGAATTTTCAACAGGCTTCAGCCTCCTTCAGAGTGCTTTAATGGAGCTGATGAGATGTCCATAGGCTCCAGAGAAGTGGCACATTCCACCAGAGCCATAAATCCATTAGTGATGTAAAAGCCGGAAACAAGAGAGAAGACCAACTGGATCCTGGTGCCCAGGAGAAAAGGAAGAGGTGACAAATTTCCTTTGCGGAGGTTACTAGTTAGGAAATTGTAGGAGAGTAGTTATCAAGATCTCATGCACGTAGGGGCAGGGGCTATAGTGCAGCAGTACAAGTGCCTGCCTGGCAAGTGCAAAGTCCTGAGTTTAATTCCCGGTGCCAAAAAAAAAAGAAAAAAAGATCTCATGCATGTGTGCATCCAACAGTACTTCATATTCTGCAGGATCATCATCAGATGAATCCTCATTAAAATGCCTGGTGACCATCCCGGTAAGAACCTGCCTTGCACCAAGTATACCTGGAGAAGTCAGAGAAGTCCAGGAGGTCCAAGATGTGGGTTGATATGGCCTGAGCTTCTAGGGCCCATATGGTTTTTTGGACATTAGCCTTTTAGTTGAAGGGCTGTGAAGGGCTCAAGTGGTTTGGCCAGGGGCAGGTGGCCTGGTGGAGCACGTGGAGGTCTCAGGGCAGCTGCCCTTGTAGCATTGTGTACTGACTGCATCAGCCTCAGTGTGCTGTGCCCTGACATCCACTACTACACCTGGTACATAGTAGGTGCTTACTGAGTACACAAATGCGAAGAGGAAAGTTCCCTAAACTTGAGGCACTTGTGATCTAGCTGAGGATGCATGAATCTCTACAAAACCAGGAAGGGTCTTGTCCTGCAGTAGCTGCAGATTTTGACTGTTAGATTCTTGAAAGTGGTGAAACACCTCAACACATGGTGGAGGTGATGTGTGTGAGCCTGGGCTGCAGAGGAATGCAGTGTGTGTGCATGTGTATGCACAGAGCTCAGCTACCCCAAGTGTGCTGGGAACTTCATGATTCAGGGCAGGGCGTCAGACTGCAGGAAGGGTGGGGAGACCAGGGAAAGTGCCAGTGAACCCCAGGAGGCACTGGCCTCTTCCTGCCTTCCTGCTTCCTCCCCTCCTTCCAAGTTTACTTTTGTTGGGCAAGGGCCACTGCAGAAGTTCTCAGGCAAGTAACAGCTCTGATGACGTCTGTAATGTAAGTGGCACAGATAAAAATGAAATAAAGCTGGAGTGAATGTCTAAGTGTCCAAAATGTCTGTAGGGCAGCTCAGTATAACAGAAGGAACTTTAGCAAATCTGGGTTGAAATCTTGGCCTTGCCCTTACTAGCACCTAACTCCCTGAATCTGTTTCTTATTTAATCTGGACATTGGAGATTGTGTCTGTACAGGATGAGGATCTGCCTCATTCTGTCCAGGCTCCACGTGGGGTAGGTAGACACGGTCCTGTCACTGTCATGACACTGCCCCAAGCCATGGTTGGCAAGGGGCCTGGGCAAATAGACGCCAAAACCGCAGTGACTTCAATGTAGGTTACAAAATCACTCAACTCTTAATTTTGCAGAGTGACTGTGATTATTAAAATGCTGTGAGCAACTTTCAGACAGAAGAGCAAGAACAATGTGCTGTGACGTCCTCCCAGAGCCTTTGGGAGCAGCCGTGCTGTGTGGGTGTGATTCCCTGGCCGCAGCTCCATCAGTCCATCTCCCACGACAAGTTCTCAGCTCAGGGCTCGAGAGGACAATAGGGAGGAAGACCCAGTCCCTGCCCTCAAGAAATGCAGAAGCTTATAGCACAGGCCAGACTCAGAAACAATGGCATGCCATGACACCAAGCTTCTCAGTTCGTGGGGCCACAACCGTAGCCAGAGCTGCCTAATTCAAGCTCTTTGCATGGTGACCCCTCAGCATTGTCCCCACTGATCCTCCTCCATGCCAGCCACACCTCTGTCCTTCTGCACTGTCTCCATCTGGAAGGCTGTTCGTCCAACGTGCCTCCCTCAACACTCTCATTTACTCCACACGGAGTCACTGAAGCCTGCTTTGTGGTAGGACCTGAAGAACAGAACATGGCACCTACCCGCGTGAAGTCTCCAGTCACATGGAATGGTCAGTCTCTGTGAAACAGTAATTATCTCCCCATTTTGTGATTGCTTGTAGGTCTAGACTGTGTGCTCCATGGAGGCAGGGCTGTGTCTGTCTTGACCATTGCAATGAGTGTTCCGAGCTTGCTACAGGAAGGGTGTTCTGACTGACAGCACCTTGGGAGCTCAGAAGAGGTGGTCAAGACGCTAAGGAAGAGCCAAGAGGAGGGCCCTGGAGGAGGCTGTAAGTTGGCATAAGAGAGAACAGTCAGGGCTGTGCAAGGTCATGGAGCTAGGAGTATGTCAAGCCTTTGCAGAAGACATGGGCAGGAGAGGTGGCAAAGTGAGCTGGGTATAGGACAGAGGAGTTCAGATGCTGTCTCTCGGGCTCCCTCTGCCTTTCTACATAGCTCTCTGTGCCCCTCCCCTCGGTTCTCCCTCTCCTAACCCGCTCCCTTCTAACAAAGCACCTGAGAAGTCCAGAGGGCAGCAAGAACTCTGAGAGGTTAGGACCTTCCTCTGTTGAAGTCTCAGCTCCAATCACTTTCCCACCTAAAATGTCAGATAAAGTGCAAGACACTCAATGAAACCTGAATTTTAGATAACTAGTGAGCAAGTCTTCAGCATAAACATGTTTGGGGCATGTTTAGACTAAAAAATTATCCACTGCTTATCGGAAATGCAAATTTAACAGAACATCCTGTATTTTCATTTGCTAAACCTCGCAACTCTTCCCCATTTCAGAATCTGTCACTCATTCCTGTCATGAGCTCGTGGGGAACATTTCAGATTCCGGGCTGCCTCCAACATACTTTTTCAGAACAGGAATTTACAGCTACAAAGACCAAGAAAATCACCTAGTCCATCAGTCCCCCAATGTGACAAGGAGGCCAGGATCCAGAGGGGACAGGTGCTGGCAAGTCCCTGGTCACCTCTCAACAAATTAGCTGCAATTTGGGCTTCCCAGAAAGCAGAAGGACTCTCACTTAGGAAAGACCAGGGACCACCCAGCCATCACTCTTGGGTGAGGCAAGGCAGGTAGTCTCCAGGTTTCTGGCCCTACCCAGGCTTTTCTGGGATCCTAAGGCCCCCAGGTGAGTCTAATTGTAGATTTGGCCCAGTGTGGAGGCTGTGGGGCTCCCCACTTCACCTGGCTCTGAGGAGGAGTAGCATGGGCAGAGCTAAGGAGGCTGGGCAGCCCAGTGGGTAGCTTGAGGCCTTGTGATAGGCTGCTCCTCCAGAACTTGGAGAAGATTGGGGCAAGAAGGAGCCAAGAGATAACCCAAATGCTCTCCAAAGAGAGAAACTGAGGCAGCAGCCATGTGGATATGATTGCTTGATCAAAATCACCCAGCCATTCAGGCCCACATGGCTTTCTCTTCAAATGACCATTCCTTGCTCTCCCCTAAAATTGCCCACTCACACTGCTCTGTGTTTCTTTATCTCCCCTTTCCCTCCTTTACATTCTATTATGTATCGATTTATGTACTGACAGTCTCCATTACCACATAAATCCTGACCACTGTCTGCAGATCACAGAACAGTGCCTGGCACCGAGAAGGTGCTTACTCAGCCCTTGTTCACCCTGTGTGGAGCACTGTAGGTACTGCCCAGCCCCCACCCCCAGACGTGCATCCCAGCATTCACCTGAAAACTGGCTCCATGCCTACTGTACTCTCTGCCCTCCTTGGCCTGCAGCCTAGCCTCAGCCCAAGATAAGGAATATAACCCAGAGCAGTGATGCACTCATAGACAGGGGTTGGGCTCTCACCTGCCTGCCTTGTGTTCATACTGGAACCATGGCCTGGGAGCTCACCAGAGCCACACTGAGCTGCCTGCTTCCAGCCAGCCTGGCCCAGGGCACAGCACTGAGTCAGTAGCTGACAGCCTGACTGCCTTCATTGGGATCTGACCCATCTCTGTCCTTGCTGGGCCTCATCCCCTTGTGTGTACAATGGTGGGTCCGGGCCACCTGGCCTCTGGGATTACCAGTTCAGACCTCCTGTGCATTCTTCCTACTGCCCTCCATCCTTACACCTTAGTGCTAGTCATTCCTGTCCTTATCATGGGACCCCAGATGCTCCCCTCCACTCTTGTCAGGCTTTTGCTGGCCCTATCTCTGGTCCCTCCCTGGGGCCCAAGTTCAAGTCCTGTCTGTCTTGGGGGCCACAGGTAGTTTGGGCCTCAGAGGCAGTGCTTAGGGTACTTAGGAAGCTTTAAAGTTATCCAGAGATGATGTTAAAAATAAACTTAGGGCTGGGTTAGTTAGACCTTGCTAGCCATGTTGAAATCATATACAATTTTTATTATTTTGTGGTGCTGGAGATAGAGCCCAGGGCCACACTCATGCTAGGTGAGCTTCTCTACCACTGACACCCCATCCTCATCCGGAGAATGTTATTCAGAGAAAATCTCTCTCAGCTTGCTAGGCCCCAGCCCTTTAACCAGTACAGCTATCCCTTTTTGGAGATCTTCTCTACTGCACAAAGCAGAACTCTCTGTCTTTCTCCAGACTGGTTTCTCTTTCAACCTCAGCAAGAGCACTTGCAGCCAGCTGGTCACTTGGGCCAGAAATCACCAAGCCTCCTCTCATTCCCTTCTGACCCCACCCAAATCTTTACTAATCCTGGCCACTCCTCTGCATGTGCTGGGATTGTCCCCTTCCCACAGGCTTGCCTTTTTCCTACTTCCTCTTCTCCATATGGCCCTCAGAGGCAGAGGACTCCTTATACCCTCTCAATCTATACTCCTCCTGGCAGCAAGACAGGGGTCCTACTAGCAGCAAACCCAACCTTGTCACTCCCATGCTCTAACTTCTTCCATAGCTCCCATCACGCTCATGATAATGATAAATTCAAGCTTCTTGACCTGGCCCGTTCATGATCTGGACCCTGCCAACCTCAGCTCACCACACACTGCCACCTGCTGACTGCTGAGCATCCTCCAGCTCACTGCCTGGGCACAGGGAGGTCTCTCTTATAACGCTTCTCTTCTTTCTGTTTTTTTGATTCCTCCATCTTTAGTCACCTGCAGAGTTCAGCTGGGGAATCAGCGCGATATCCAAGGAAGCTAGATAAACCAGGCTCTTCTCCAGGTGCCTATGTGTGTGTTTAGAGTCAGTCAATATTATATTTACTTATGTATCCATAGCTTGAGCTGTTAAATATTTATTGAGTGCCAGCCATATGCAGCAAAACCCAAGGGTGCACATACACACCCATCCATTTTCCCACTGCACACCTGGGACCAGGGGACTTCAAGGGACTAGAGGGAGTTAGGATGAGCCGCTTGAGCTCAGAGAGGAAGCCCTGGAAAATCAAAGAAAACTCAGCATGCCACCCAGCTACCTACCTCCCAGGTGAGGTAGCTCAGAGGACAGTGAGACTTTCGGGAAGAGGCACCTGGAGCAGTGGGGTGGATTTAGAAGGAGCCCACAGTGGGAAGGGGTGGGCAGGAGTAGGGGGAAGAAGGAGCACAGCCTCCCCACATCTGCTTGCATTTCTCTTCACTTTGGTCCAGCTCAGCTCCAGGATCTCTTCCTCTTTCCTCCAGCAGCACTGTCAGGTAAGGATGGGGAGTCACTGAGCTCTAGGTTCTCCAAGGGAGGGAGCTGGGGTCCCCAGCTGGGTGGCAGCACGTCCACCTGTGTGGGCACAGAACATCCTGAGCTCCCAGTGGGGTTTCCAGTCTCCCCTCCTTTCCATCCCTCCCAACCAGTCCGTGTCAAAACACCATTTTCATAGGGGAGAAAACCAAGGACCTGAATGTAGATCACAGAGCTCCATCCCTTTGTCCTCAGAGTCTAAAATCCTCCCTTTGTCAACTATCCAGATATTCCTGCTCCTGACCCTGATAGCAAGGTGGCTCAGAGAATCCTTATTGGGTTATCATCTGGGAGAGACACTAAGAAAACATCAGTGCCCAATCTTGTTCTCCTGGGATGTTTTAGGTACTCAGCCTCTCTGCGTTGTCACCCACAGGGCTCAGGGCACGGCACCCAGCCTAAGAAGTCTGGGCTCCAAGACCAGCTCTGCTGGCCATTTTGTGTGACCCTGGACCAATATCTTGATGTCTCTGGTCTTACTTTCTGCAGCTGAGGTGCTGAGCTGGAAGGTCTTCTAGGACCCTTTCTGTCCTGAGCTCTCTGATCTTTGTGGCTTTCAAATAGGATTTCATTTGTCTGTTTTCAGGGAGTATGCCAGGCTGGGAGCAGGACCAATTCCTAGCCCGTCCTTCTGGTCAGCACTGGGGTAGGGTTCTCCAGGCGGTGGGGAGGGTGGAAAGGGAACAAGGATTCTGTTTCATCACTTGTAGCCAAAGCTGGGGCTGGTTTGGCCTACTCCTCCAAGACCCCAGCTGACCCCAGCACTGAGTGGCTGGGAACTGCTACAGGTTGAGCTAGGCAGCTGTCAAGGCAGCCCTAAAATTAGCTCCAAAGCAAAGGGACCAGGGAGCTGCCCAAGGCTTCAAGCTCTCACAGGCCCAAGGACTGAACCCATACCTCACTCAAGACAGAAGAGGTCAGCCAGAGTTCTGGCAGTGACCTTCCATGATGCTGGGTACAAGTCACAAACTTGAACCAACACATTTCAGAGGGTCATTGAAGGGCAGAAGGGACCCCTGAGGTGGCTCTCAGCCCACAGCTCTTCAGAGCCCAGGGAGGGCCCAGGTAGAAGCCTTGCTATTGATGTCCTCCTAGAACAAGTTGAGGAGACTGTCCTCCCAAGGCTGAGTGGGATAATCAAGCACCTTAGTGCCAACTCCCAGGAGCAGAGGTGGAGCCAGAAGATAGATCAGCCTGATAAAGAGGTCAGCTGGAGAGAGGAGAGATAGGCCCAATGCCAGTCCCCGCTCAACCACGCAGGGAGGGCAGCTTCACTCGCTCCCTCATCTCTGGCTGGGAGCACTGAGGATCTTATGAAAATACAGATTCTGATTCAGAGATTTGGGCTGGATGTGGTATTCTTCAAGATTCTCACACAGGCCAGACTTGGTGGCCTGTAATGCCACCACTTGGGTGGCTAATACAGGAAGATCACGCATTTGAGGTCAATCTGGGTTACGTAATGAGATCTTATCTCAAAGAAAGAGAAAAGATCGTAACAAGGCCCTAGAGTGGTCTGCTGACTGCAGGAAACCCACTTACTGGCCAGATTGGGGGCGGCAGACCAAGGCCAGGCTCCCTGACACACCTGAGCCACAAGTAACCTCCACTACCTGCAGGAGAGCCTGGCACAGCCACAGGCAAAGGCACAGGCTCTGCCGGGTGGCGGGGTGATTGTAGGTGTGGTGGCAATCCTCGTGCGTCTGTGTGTACTGCATGGGGTTTGTTACATGTGCAGCAAGTACTCAGATGCACGCATACAATAATAATGAAATAAAAGCAACTAAAAGTGAAAAATGCTTAGTCTTAAACATTTCTTTTAAAAAGTAGCTTGGGCTAGGGATATAGCTCAGCAGCACAAGCCCCTGCCTGGCAGGTGCAAGGGCCTGAGTTTGATTCCTGGTACCAAAAAAAGTAAATAAATAAATAAAATAAAATAAAAAATAAAAAAATCAAAAGTAGCTTGAAAGTGTTGAAATTGAACTAAGAAATAAATATTAAAAGAAGTAAACTAGAAAACAGAAAAAAATAGCAAAACTTAAACACTTTTCCTGGGCAAGGCACTAAGAACGGTATATAATTAAATATTAATTAAATACCTTATTTAATTATCTTTATAATTTCAATGAGATGACAATGTTGAGGTGCAGAGAGGGTGAGTGGCTTGCTTCAGGCCACACAGCTGGTAAGGAGCAGGCAGGGCTGGATGTCCCTTTGCACCTGCATCTGTCAGTGCACCTACCTCAGTACATATGAGCTTTGAGCGCCCGTGCAACTGTACGGACTCCAGTGACAGGAGGAAAGCAGTGGTGAGGATGGAGTACCCGAGGTAAGACTCATGCACAGTGATTCAGAATGGCCACTTTCCCTGGGTGGGGAGACAGATGGAGACAGAGGTAGAAGGAGACAAGTCTGGGCCTGAGCTCTCATAATGCCGGGCCCAGCTTCCACTTCTTCTGCAATACGAGTGAAATGCTTGCCTCAGAAGGCTGGACTGTGAGAAAGGAATGTGAGGACACTACCAAGTACCCAGCCCTGCCTGACACACAGTGGGTGCTCAAGATGTGTGAGCTGGCTCTTCCTTCTCCTTGTGACTTATCTGATGTGTTGCTGTGGGAGTGACTTGTGCCCTGGCTGGCTGCTGCCCGCTCACTGGGCTAAAAGCAGGCATCCCGGGGAGAGCCAGGGACAAGTGAGAGCAAGACCCAGAGAGCTGTGATGGGGTCACAGCTAAGAGACCCCAGGGAGGGGCAGGTACAGGAACAGGGCTTAGAGTCTGGCCCCTGCCCTGGCAGAGACTGGCAAAACGGCAAGGCTGAAGAAGCCCTGGCAGGAAAGCAAACACCCAGACCTTTGACTCAGCCCTCAGTTATGCCACACACATCAGCCGTCACAGTCATCTCGGCCATGCCCCCTAGGGACCAAATCTCCTCTGGGCTGGGCCGGATATGGGGCTGGGCCTTCCGAAGTCCCTGGTGACTCATTTGCTCTTCCTCCTTGCCCAAGCCTGGCTTTACTCTGGGACATGAGGCTGCCTTTGCCTGGGTGGCTCCTGGATTCAGCAGCTGTAAAGTACCACTAGGTAGAGCCCTTATTCATCAGCTGGGTGTCAGGAGCGATTTGCTGCTATTCCTATAGGATAATGAGCTGCCTTCTATAGGCTTCTGTAGAAAGTGGGAAGTTGCCTGGGTAGACATTAGTCCCTTCTGGGATCCAGGGTGAAGCACACTCAGGTGGGTTCCCTGGATGGTCCAGAAGCAGGTGCTGGGTTGTAGAGTCCAAAACACCCTGCTGACCAGAGCTAGCTCAGAGTAGGAGATGGGACTGGACCTGTGATGGCTCCTGATGACTTCCTTCCTTTTCAATATGAGGAGTTTAAGGCCAAGAAAGGGAAACTGCCAGGCCATAGTCACTCAGAGAAGGGACACAGAACCCACCTGGCTGCCCACTCGCATTAGTGGTGAACTTCCAGAGGAGGCTGTGAAAGGCTGGCTCTGATGCCCTCGTGTGGCTTCAGAGAAGAAAAACAAGACCAGGTGGATATGTGGGAGATAGGCTCCTTGGGTGGGTGATTCTTCCGTGAGGTGCCCTTCCTGGGTAATAGGTAAGGGATCGCCCCAGTTACATAGCCTCTGTTCCTACTGGCACTCCAATCCAACGTCAACTTTGCTTATCAGACCAGGAGCTCTTCAAGGGAAAGTGAGGTCTGATCTGTCACACCACTACGGCACTGTGAAGGTTTGAGAGGAATTAAATTCAGTATAAATAGAAGGAAACAGCATGGAGTGTGAACGAAGATTTATGTGGAAGAGTGTTCTTTAAATCCATGTTTGTAAAAGCAAATATTGTGTTGGTAATTGCTGAAGCGGTTCATTATATGCTTCAACACATTTTTGTGTGTTTGAAATGTTTTGAAACAAAGGAACTAATAGAAATTTAAGAGTCAAACAATAAAAATCTAAATAGATTATGATGCAGCCAGGAAAAGGAATAATGTCTAGAGAGATTAAAAATGCTCCCTTGGAGTTTTTTGTTCTTATTTATAATAGCTTTAGTGACATATATAATTCATATACCATGCAATTCACCCATTTAAAGCATACAGTTCAATGGTTTTTGGTATATTTCCTCATGTCTTGCAACCATCACCATAATCAATGTTATAAAATTTTAATTTCCTCTAAAAAAAGATCATATCTAAAAGCAGTCACTCCTTATTTCTCCCCCAACTTGCCCTCCCCTTGACCCACAAGGGTGCTCTCTGTCTATAGATTTGCCTGTTCTGGGGATTTCATATAAAGAGAATCATATGATATATGATTTTTGAATCATATATCATGTGATATATGATTTTAAACTTAGCATAATATTTTAAAGGTTCATGTACACTGAAGCATGGATGAGAATTTCCTTCCTTTCTGTGACTGAGTAATAATATCCTATCTTGTGTGCATTTTATCTATTCATTAGTTGATGACTATTTTGGGTTGAATAACATTCCAGTGGCTGTTCACGTGCAAGTTTCTTATGTGGATGTATGTTTTCATTTCTCTTAAATATTTACCTAGCAGTTGAATTTCTGGATCTTGTGGTAACTCTATGCTTAACTACTTGAAGAACTGCCTGACTAGTTCTGAAGGGGGCTGCACCATTTTACATTCCCACCAGCAGTGTGTGAAGGTCCTATTTTGCCACATCTGCTATTACCTGTCTTTTTTATCCTGGTGGGGGTGGCCCTTATAATTTTTAATGACTTGGGAAAACATTATTGTTGTAAGATTAGATTTTTAAAGGCAGGATATATGTCTACAGAAACCAAACTCAGAAATAATCTATCAAAAGGTTCATATGGTCATCTGTGGCAATTCTGAGTGATTTTCAACTCCCTTCTAAACTTTTGACAATGTGGACGTGCATTGAGGGGAAAATCCTAATAGTATAAAAGAAGGTCATATAAAAATAAAGCATGTTCATAAAAGATGTGTAAATAAATTGACATAAAACACCAAAACTGTAATGAATGAAGCTGATTAAGGGCCAGTGTGCAGGGCCATGGCCTGTGTACTTGGTGAGGGTATCTGGAAAGGCACTGACACAAGGGTGTGGGGGGATCCAGGAAAAGAATAGCTACTGTCAGTGGAAGTCAGGAAAGGCTCAGTGTCCTGCAGTTGGCTGGGCTCTGAAGCAAGAGGATTTAAACTCAAGGAGCCAGGTGCAGGCTGGCGGTGCAGAATGCAGATCCCAGATGCAAGCGTGATTGCAGCACACAGGCCGGTAGGGTTGCACTCGAGGTCACCAGTGTCTCACAATAAGTGCAGATGGGGGTCAGAGTTACTCTGCCCTTATTTGAGGGACTGATTTTGTCCAGTGCTGAGGATGATCTCTGAAATGGCCCAGCTAACTTCCCTTGCAGGCTGCTGTGCAACTCAAGGGAGATAGGAGAGGGAGCCTGAGAGGCTAGGCTGACTTTAAGGGAGGACTGCGGTGGGGGAGGCGAGAGGTGGAGGGGCCCCATCCTGGCCTTTGAGGGAGGGAGGACTGGTATAGGCTGGGGCTGACCTCCCTGACAAAAGTAGCCAGGATGCTGGGTGTGGTGGCACACACCTGTAATCCTAGCACTTGGGAGGCCGAGTCAGGAGGATCACTGCAAGTTTGAGGCCAGCCTGGGCCCCATAGGGAGTTCAAGACCAGCCTGAACTGCAAAGCAAGACCCTGTCCCAAACTATCACCCACCCAAAAGGCAGCTAGGGTAGGTAGGGGTGGAGTGTTGGAGGGAAGACCACCTACACCAATCAGCCAAGCACCCACATTGTTCTGTCTCTGTCTCTCTCTTTCACTACTTGGGATTGAACTCAGGACCTTGACACTGAGCTACAGTCCTTTTGTTATTTTTTTATTTTAGATACAGGGTCTTGCTAAGTCATTAGGTCACTAATTTGTCCAGGTTTGGCTCAAACTTGAGATTCTCCTGTCCCAGGCTTCCAGAGTGCTAGGATTATAGGCATGCACCACTGCCTGCAAATTGTGTACTCTAACCAGCTAAACCAGAGAAGGCGATGGTGTCAGGTTCCCTAGCCAGATGCAGGCTTCAGCCTCACATCAGAGGGCTGGTCTGCAGGGAGTGGCCCCGGATTAGGAGCTGTGATGCAAATCAGGAATTTGTATCCTTAGTGCCAGGCAGTATCTGGGCTCTGTGTGTCTTCCCTCCCCACCTCTCTGGTAAGTGACCCCTCAGGATTATGTGGTTAGAATAGGGGGAGGGAAATTTTTTATTTCTTTCTTTATCCCTCTGTTTTTCTCAAGCCTTCTACATGAGGCAAGTACTGTACTGGCTTTGTTACCCCAGTAAATGGCGCACTCTGCTGGCACTGCATTTGTTTGTTTAGTTCTGAGTATGTATTGAACTTGGGGCCTCATGCATGTAGACAAGTGTTCTACCATTGAGCTGTATCACCAGACCTTTAAAAAAAATTTTTTTTTTTGCTAAATTCCCAGACTGGTCCTGAACTTGCTATATTTTTGCTTCCTGAATATCTGGGATTATAGGTGTATATCACTGTGCTCTGCTTGGCTTTTGTTTGTTTTCTGGGTTTTTGAATTTTGAGGGGTTTTTCTTGACACGGGGCATGTTTACTG
The DNA here is from genome assembly GCF_000276665.1 of Chinchilla lanigera. Taxonomy (NCBI): domain Eukaryota; kingdom Metazoa; phylum Chordata; class Mammalia; order Rodentia; family Chinchillidae; genus Chinchilla; species Chinchilla lanigera. The sequence goes on from NW_004955414.1 coordinate 18,298,059, forward strand.
TGCATTACATGTTTATTGTGATTACATTCCTCATGTGGAGTTGTTACTCATGTGTTACATAACACATCTTAGTTCTTTCTTTTTACCAACCCCCAACTCTTGGTCCCCTTGACTTTTGCAAAAAAATGTATCTGTTTCATGCTTATTATCTTGTATTTTGCTCTTTATTTATATTTTGAGTCTCTATATAACAGGAAACATGCAATATTTAAGTTTGTACATCTGATTTATTTCACTTAATATTATGGTCTCAAGGTGTATCTATTTTCCTATAAATGACTCATTTATCCTTTATGGCAAAGTAGTATTCCATTGTGTATAAATACCACGTTTTCTTATTCATTCATCTGTTCATGGATGCATAGTCTGCTTCCAAGATTCAGCTATTTTAAATTGTGCTTCTATAAACATGAGTATGGATGTACCTGTAATATGATGACTCTAACTCTTTCGGGAAGATATTTAGAGGGGAATACCTGGGTCAAATTTAATTTCTAGTTTTAGTTTTTTGAGGAATATGCACCCTGATTTCTATAATGGTTGTATCAGTTTACATTCCAACAATGTAGTGGGGTTCCTTGTTTCCTGCAGCCTCACTAGCATTTATTATTTGATTCCTAGATGGTGGCCATTCTGGTATAAGATGGGCTCTCAGTGTTTTAATTTGCATTTGTCTAATTACCACTAATGTTGAATATTTCTTCATGTATGTATTGGCCATTTATTCTTCTTGTGAGAGTTGTTTATTCATTTCAGTTGCCCATTTTTGATTGATATTTTATTTTGAGGAGTCTAATTTTTTTAGTTTTTTACATATTCTACATATAGGTCCTCTGTCTGAGGAATTGCTATGTAAGTTTTCCCACTCTGTAGGTTATCTCCTCATTCTGTTTATTGTTTCCTTCACCATCTAGAAGCTTCTTGACTTGATATGATCACATTTGATGAATGTTGGCACCTTTTCTCGTGTAATTGGGGTTCTGTTCATAAAGTCCTTGCTGATATCTTTGTCCCCAAGGGTTTTACCTATTGTATCTCCCAGCACATTAAGTGATTCTATTCTAATATTTAGATCTTTGATCCATTTTGATTTTATTATAGTACATGGTGAAAGATATGGGCCTAGATTCAGTCTTTCACATGTAGATAGTCAATTTTCCAAACACTGTTTGTTAAAGAGATTAGTTCTCCTCCAGCATACATTTTTGGCCCCTTTGTCAAAGTTGAGATGGCTGATGGTGATTAAAGTTAGTTCTGCATCCATTAATCCATAGGTATGTTTTTGTTTTTGCCAGTACTATGCTATTTTTATTACGGTAGCTTGGTAATAAAACTTGAAATCTGGGATTGTGATGCCTCCTGCTTTTGCTCTTGTTGTTCAGGATAGCTTTTGCTACTCTGGGTCTTTCCTAGTTTTTTTTTTTTTTGTACTGAGGATCAACCTCAGGACCTTGCGTTTGGCAGGCAGGCACCTGTGCCGTTGAGCTATATCCCCAGCTGCTAGTTCTATATGAAGTTTAAGATTGTTTTCTAATCCTTTGAGGACTGTTATTAGTATTTTGATTAGGATAGTATTATATCTGTTTATCTGTTTTGGATGTATGGTCATTTTGACAATATTGGTTCTCCCTAACCTGGAGTAGGGTATATTTCTTTTTTTTTTCTTTTTTTCTTTTTTTTTAATTTTATTTTAAGGATAAAAGGAGGGAAACATTAACAGACATACAACATTTTACAACATATCACAAGCACAATACAGACAATACAGAGTTACAAACAAAGTGGTAGGGAATTAACAATGGTGGTTGTATTACATATTGATATCTTCAAAGTGGCTTCTCATGAAAACAGATATAGACATGCAATACTGGTCAACCAAAGACTCATTGACAGTTTCTTTCAGCATAGAAACAGCAGATAGAAGAACAACCATGTTATCTATCCTGTATATATATACATACAAAATTTCTCCTTCTTTCCCTTCTCTTTTCCCACATCCCAGAAGCCCTTTACTCTTCGGTGGTTTCCTATCATTTCACAGTGTCTATCATACCTCCGAGTTTAAATTAACTCTTTCAAGTTTTACACTAGTGACACAATACGGTGCTTGCACATGTATGTTTGATTTATTTCACTTATGAGTATGGTCTCTAGTTGTGACCATTTAAATATAAAGGCCTCGAGTTTATCTTTCTTTACAGCTGAGTAATATTCCATTATATAAAAGTACCATAATTTTCTTATCCAATCCTCGGTGGATGGACATTTGGGTTGCTTCCACATTTTAGCAATTACAAATTGTGCTGCTATGAACATAGGTGCACATATATCACTGTGGGTATATTTCTTTTTTAAACTTTTTTTATTAGTAACAAATTTGTCATACACGTTGATCAGATTCATCACAGGGAATTTGTTCCTGTACATAAAATATCTTAATTCTTTTTCCCCATTCCTCTCTCCCTCCCTTCACTCCTTTTTCCTCTCTCTGCTTGCAAAGGCTGTTTCTTGTATACTGCATATTGTTGGGTTTTGTTTCTTGATCCATTCTGCCAATCTGTATCTTTTGATTGAAGAATTGAGACCATTCACACTGAGCGTTATAACTGAAAGGTATTAACTTATTCCCGACAATGCATTATTTTCTTGTTGCTGATGTCTCATTTCCCCCTTTTGTTTAACTGGTCACCCTGCTTTGTGTATTTATTTTGTTAGACTTTTTGGCACTGTTGGCTTCATTGTCTCTTTCTAGGGTATCCTTGAGAATTTTTTGATGGTCATGAATTTCTTAAGGTGCTCTTTTTCATGGAAATGCTTTAACTCATCAATTTTGAGAGGTAGTTTTGCAGGATATGTAAATATGGGTTGGAAGTTGTTTTCTTTTAGGCCTTGAAATCCTTCAAGCCAAGCTCTTCTGGCCTTCAAGTTTGTGTTGAGAAGTCTGCTATAGTTCTAATGGGTTTATCTCTCTATGTAAGAGATTCATGGTTTTTCTCTAACAGCTTTTAAGATTCTGCCCCTGTGTTGGACTTGTGACTATGCTATGCTGTAGAGAAATTCCTTTTGATCATGGCTATTAAGATCACTTATTGTATGTTTCCCTATATTTGGGAAGTGGTCTGTTACTTTCTGTAAAAAGATTTTTCATGCCATTTGTACTGTATTCTTATTTTTCACTAATTTCAGTTAATCTCAGATTAGTCTTTTTTGCATCATCTAGTAAAAGGTGAAAGATTTATATGATCTGAAGAGAAACCAGAGTATTCTTCTTTGCATCATCTAGCAGCTATTGGATCAATAGTTCATGTTCTTTTATGGCTTTTAAGGTATCTCTGAATAATTGTTCTTTGACAGCAGCCCTAACTTTCAGTTCTGACTCTGTCTTCACATTGATCACTTCTGCTGCCCATACTTTCAGTAGCATTTTTAATCTCCTGGATTTCTGTCTGGTACCTTTTCATGAACTCTAATTCTTTGCTGAACTGGTCATTCATTTTTTGTATCACTTTATTTAGCTCAGCTGGTTTTCTATTTGTGTCTTATGTAAACTTGCTGATTGTTTTGTTTATTAAGCCTATTATCTGTTTAGTTATATTTTCTTTGAGCTTACTGAGCACCTTGTCAATATTTTTAAATCTCCTCTGTTATCCTTTTAAATAAATTGGCTTGGTGGCTTTGGATTTCCAACTCCTCAATGTCCCATGGATCAGCTTTGGGGAAGTTGACAGTATTTGGAGGCATTTTGTTGTCTTGTCTTCTCATGTTTTATTATTTGCTTGTTTGGCTTTGTCCTGAGGCTTCTGGGTGTTTATAGTGGAAAGACTTTGTTGCTAGTATGGAAATCTTTTAGTTAGTGTCTACTTTTTATTAATGCACTCAGCATGGCTAATGATAGGCCTTTGACTCTGAACCAAGATTCAACCACCTCTATTAATTTTGGAGGAGAGGAATTGACCCAGTACCCATTTCTCTGTGAGTGAACCGAAGTATTGTTAATGACATAATGCTAATCTGGGTATTAGCACACAGAGACAACCTATTAATAGCAACAACTATGCCACCCTGGCAATAGAAACTAAATCAGCAACAATAATAACATCAAAGACAAACTGAATATTGACTACCATAAGAGTTAATAATGTCCCATATCTAATCATAGAAAAGAGATCTATAATTATAGTACAAACACTTAAATAAACTGTTGACATACATTAAGTGTTAATATAGGGTAACTATCTACTAAATACAACAACTATACATCCACCAACAATAGAAAGAATTCAACAGTAACAGCACAGGTTTAACTGACTATATAAAGATTAATAAGGCTTCATGATTATACTAATAAAGATAGAGGGACCAGGGAACATGAGACTGAAAGAAGAAAAATTTGAAATATGAAGCAATGGAAGATAAAAAGAAAGAGAAAAAAGTGAAATAAAGTATCCTGGTAAGGAGCAAAAGGAAATAGAACTAGGTAAAGGTAACAGGAAAGAACAAACAAAAAATTAAAATGAAAAAGAGAGAAAAAATAATTTTTTAAAAGTTAAAAAGAAAAAAGAAAGGAAAACCTCCAAACTAAAAACAAAAACAAAAACAAAACAAACAAACAAACAAACAAAAAAAAAAACAGAGGAGAGAGAGTATCCAAAAAGTTTAATTTTCTCTGTATTTTTGAATGAGTGGTTTCTTTCCAGGATCTGCAGTTTTTATATTCAGCAAGCTACAGTTTTTTCCACCTACCTTTGTGGCCTGTGGGTTTGTGAGGTGAGGTGACCACCTGTTCCAGAGCACCCTCTGTCCATACACCCTAGGCTGTGGCAACTGTCCAAACCAAGGTATGTCCTGGCTCATGTTGGAAGATGTGAAAGCAATCAGCCCTCTGATCTGTGCTGAATGTGGACAGCCAAGCGATGTTCAAGTAGGCTGCTGTGCTTAATGCCAGATGCTTCTGAAGGTTGCACGTGCCAAGTCTGGCTTCTCACCATGGAGGGTGAGGCCCCTTGTCCTTCCTGCCATGAGCTTAAATTTCTCAGAGGGTTGATGCCTATTCCTCACCTCTCTGTAACTGTCTCACATGGCTGTCTCTCACCCAGTCACTGTAGGAGGGTAACACTGAGAACCCTGAAGTGAAATTATTTTCCAGTTGTTCTGAGCCTTAGTCTTAAATAATTGACCCCCTGAAATGGTGCTGGATTAAAGACTCTCTGGCAAGTTACACTAGATTCCCTCTCCAACTGCTCCTTGCCATGTGGAAAGAGTCACTTTCAGAGTAAAATCCCATGTTGTTTTTGCAGTTTACAATACCTGTGGGGTTTTCTTGGATCTAGTGCTACTGGCCCATCCATTGTTTCTCTCTGGAGTTCCCAACCCTGGGGGCTTACCCTGTGTCTTCAAAAACAGGTTCCCCCTATTCTCTCTACTGTAGTTCATTTCTCTAACTTTTCTGTACCTTCTAATTTTTCTGTTGGTTCCCTCCCAATTCCTGGAGGTCTACTTCTTTTTTCTGTTTGCCAAGTTGTTATTTTCCAGGTGTCTGGATTCCAGGTCCAGAGAGGCTATATTTTGCTGGTGATGACTACTTTGCCATTTCTGGAAGCCCTGGCCCAACCCCCAGCTTGTTGCTCTTTCTAAACAACATGTCCAGGACAGCAAAAAGTTAATGTTACAAAATCCTGCAACTTGTTAAATATTTCTAGGGAAAAAAGTATTCAGGGTGATGGAGCAAATGTAGCAAAATGTTAACAGTTGATGCATGTAGGTGTTCATGACACCATTTTTTTTTCATAAATTTCAAGTTTAAAAAAAGTTTTTTGGTCAAAGGCAAGATATAAAAAGGCCACCCTAACCCTATTCGATATTTCGTCAATAATATATCAAAAACATGATCTATAAATGAAATACATTAATAAACCAAACTTCATCAAAAGGAAGAACTTCTGGGGCTGGGGATTTAGCTCAGTGGCAAAAGCACCTGCCTGGCAAGCCCAAGGTTGTGAGTTCGGTTCCCGGTACCGGAGAAACCCCCCCCCCCCCAAAAAAAAAGGAAGAACTTCTGCCCTTTGAAAGACTTTCTTAGACAAGTCATCAACTGGGAGAAATTATTGCAATTCACATATCTAAAAGAGGACTTGTATCCAGAAAAAAGTCTCAAAATTTAACAGTAATAAAACAATTCACTGAATTAAAATGAGTCAACACCAGATGTGGTGGTACATGCCTGTAATCCCAGCACTCAGGAGGCTGAGGCAGGAAAATTGCCACAAGTTTGAGGCCAGCCTGAGCTACACAATGAGTTCAAAGCCAGCCTGGACTACATCATGAGACTCTATCTCTAAATAAATAAATAAATAGTGAGTGAGTGAGTGAGTGAATGGTGTGAACACATACTTCACCAGAGCATATGGAGAGCAGATAAACACATGAAACAATGCTTAAACACATTTTTAGCTATGGGGGAAACTAAAATTGAAATAAAAATGGGATCACCATCTCTGAGAATGGCTAAAAATTAAAAAGACCAACCATACCAAGTGTTGGTGAGGCTATGGAGCAGCTGGAACCCTCATACACTGCTAGTGGGAATATGAAGTTGTACAACTACATTGGAAAATAGTTTTGGAGTTTCTTAAAAAGTTAAGCGTTAGCCTACCTTATAATTTGGCCATTCTATTATTAAGTACTTGCTGGAGATAAATCAAAGCATATGTCCAAAGTCTGTACAAACATTTAAAGTAGTTTTATTTATCATAGCCCTAAATTGGAACCAACCCAAATGTCCATCAGTAGGTGAAAGAATAAATGAATGATGATACATACATATAGTAGTATACTACCTAGCAAAATGGAGTGAGCTGTTGGACAACTTCTGAAATTGTGGCATGGGGGGAGGGGTCTGCAGATCCACCAGACACTCTCCCCAGTGGAACAACTATAACTATTTAAAGTCATATGTACATAATTATGTATCTATATTAACATTGATACAGATATACATCCCCCAGAAACTGTCCTAAGGGCATGTAGCAAATCAAGGAACATCTGTTCAAGAAAATCAACTAAACCTCAGAACAGTGAGAGTCTGTGGCATTTGAGTCACAATTCACTCCTTTCCTGCCCCGACTCCCTAACCAGCTCAGCACGATAGAAACTCCATTCCAGGCAGAAACACAGGGCTCCTTCTTCTTCCAGCTGCCAGTCAAAGGCTGTGGCATCACCCCAGGAGGGGCAGGCTGCCTGCATTTGTCATCCTCTTGACTCTCTGTTGCTGGGACAATTGATTAGCCATGTGGAAAAGAATGCAGCTGAGTTTTCCTTCATACTGAAAGGGAAAAACTGTACAAGAGAAATTGTTCCTTTTAAAACTTTGTTCTTTTTGAAACTGCCTAGCTCTGTAACTGCTTCATGGTTCTGTAATTACTTTCTTGACTCCTATAACCACGAGAGCATAACCGAACCTGCGGGATGTCTGATTGTAACTGATGATCATTAATCTAGTCTTGTAACCAATGATCTCACCCTGCTAGCTAATCAGAAGAACTACCGGGTTATTCTGTCTTGCCTTTGTACCTCCTGCTTCTGCATCATATAAAAGGCTTAACCCATCAGAGATCGGGATCTGATATTTTAGGGTTAATCCCAATCAGTACCCATTGATGTAAAATAAATCTGCCTCCAAATCCTGGGTGTCATTTCAGTGTTTCTGTTTGCCGTAGCAATACAATATAAAGTTAACTCAAAATGAGTCAAATATCTAAATGTAAGAGCTAAAACCATAAAACTTTCCGGGCACACTGGTGCATGCCTATAACTCCAGATATTCAGGAAGCTGAGGCAGAAGGATCAAAAGTTTAAGCCCAGCCTGGGAAACTTAGATAGATGGTCTCAAAATAAAATTTTAAAAAGGTCTGGGAGTACAGCTTAGTGGTAGAGGACATGCCTACTGTGTCCAGGGATCTGGGTACTACAAAAAGAAAAAAAATTAGGAAATTGGGAACAATATTAATATGGATAATACCCAGTGTGAAATTATTGTTGCTTCCATAGAATTGTGACTGGCTATGTAGCCACACTCTTAGGAGCTGCATGTTCAGGTATTAAGAGTAATCAAGTGTCCAAGTGTCAGGAGATCTACAACTTATTTTTGTGTGTGTGTCTTTTTGAGATAGGGTCTCACTATGCAGCTCAGGCTGGTCTTGAACTCACTTTTTTTTTTTTGGTCTTTTTGAGACAGGGTCTCCCTATGCAGTTCAGGCTGGCCTTGAGCTCACTTTGTAGCCCAGGCTGGCCTCAAACTCACAATGATCTTTCTGCCTCAGCCTCCCAAGTGCTGGGATTATAGGCATGTGCCACCCTGCCTGGCTTGCAACTTACTTCTAGATGGTACAGTTTTTTTCAATAAGAGAGTTTGATAAAGAAAACAAGGCAAAATGTTAATTATTCAATCTAAGAGAATACATAGATACTCATTTTCTCACTGTATACTTTTGTCCCTTGCATTTGAATATTTTGTTTTTTTAAAAATTAACAAACCACTTGCTGGACGTATAGTGAAGCTTCTCTAGGCTCAAGAAAGGTATACAGAGACCTTAAGCCTGAAATAGGCAACATGGTGGCACTAAGACCTGGAGCCTCTGCTCCCCCTGGGAAGAAATACACCTAAGGGGATGAGCCACAGAGGGGAGAAGCCAGTTTATGTAGCCCCAATCCATGCCAGCAAGGTGCAATTGAGCGGCTTTACATGCATTTTCTCACTGAATTCTCACCACATCCCCATGAGGCAGGCACTATTATTATCCTGGTTTTATAGCTGAGAAGCTTGAGAACAGGATTGAATAACTGTCTAGAGATCCTCCTCCAAGCCCAAGAGCTGTACCTGGGTTTGCTGAGAGGTGAGAGGATACTGTCCCCTAAGGTCAGTCAGTGGTCAGCCTGACCTAGCCCCTGACTGCAGGAATCAAGGAGTCAAGAGCCTCTGTTGGGAAACCAGACAAAAGGATGGGATCGGAGTTTGAGGCCAGGGTCTGTATCCTCCAGGACACAGCGGATCAAAGCAGGAGGTGCGGGGGGCAGGGAACGCAGAAAAGCTGGTTGGCCACTGGTACCCCAAGCTGTGACTTTTCTGACCTCATATCCTGGTACTTCCTCTTCACTCCAGTTGCCATCAAGCTTTTCCTTTCCTCTTTATTAAGTTTAAAGACCAATCGTTGAAGAGAAATTCATTTCTGGCATAGAAATTCCCGTGTCACATTTTTGTCAGTGCGTATTGGTTATACAGATTAACGGGTTTAATTTTGGCAGATTTATACATGCACGTAACACACTTTAATCATTTTTCCCTTATCACCAGCCGTTTCTCACCCTCCCCTCCTAGTATCACATGTCTTGGGGGTTTTCAGTGTATATAACGTATTTTTACCATATTTATGTCCTCTATTACCCTACCTCACACCCCCTTTTCCTCCTCCTTCTTACACTCATAAACTCACTCATTTCTCCATGCCTTTCCAAGACTGTTCCCAAGCCTGGAGTTCCCACTCTTCACAGGAAAATCACTACATTCTCCAAGACCCAGCTCCAAGTCCTTGGCACCAAGTCCAAGTGCACCCTACCCTTCCCCATCAAGTCACAATGGATTGCCTAAAGCTTTCCATGGCCTACACAGGACCTGGCCCAGAGGATAAGTCAGGGAGAGTCATAACGGTGGCAATCCTCGCCTTCCATGGTCCCACAGGCTCACAGGCCCTCCTCTGCCCTGGACTTTCTGCTGTCACAGCCATCTCGTCGTGAGTGGCCACTCTCTGTGGCCCTTCCCTACTCATGTCAGAAAGCCTTCTTCCTTATTTAAAGAGAATAAAAATTTTAAAAAGGTTAAAAGTGATACAGAATTTCAAAACAAGACAATAGGAAATCACCAATGTTTGCTATATTGCATGTTATTATCTTCAAAGTAGTTGTTCAGGTTACCAGCCATAGGCATGCAAAATTGGTCAAAAAAATTAAGCATTAACTGTTCCTTTCAATAAACCAATAGAAATTAGTTGCACAATTATCTTAGCTACCTTGTGTGTGTGTACATATGTATCTTTTCCCTTCTTTCTGTCTTTTCTCCTTTTCCCTCATCCCAGTTATTCCTTCCTTTTGAGAAATTTCTTTCCCTTTCACAATATCTACTGTACCTTTTGGATTTTATTTAGTCTTTCAGTTTCTTACAGTAGGGAGACAATACAGTGTTTATACATATGGGTCTGATTTATTTCAATTATGAGTATGTTCTCTAGTTGCATTCACTCACCTATAAAAGCCTCGAGCTTATCTTTCTTTATAGCTGAAAAATGCGGAACGCTTCACGAATTTGCATGTGATTCTTGTGCAGGGGCCATGCTAATCTTCTCTGCATCGTTCCAACTTTATGTGCTACCGAGGCAATCCCTCTTTATCCTCAGCACCTAGCTCAGAGCTACATGGAGTTCCCACCTTGAGGAAAGGTTGGTGGTGGAAATCCCAGAAAGACTCAAGTTCCATCGATTGGGCCCCAGGTGGCGCTGTCCACCCAGGGAAAGGTGGTTTAATCGCCGTCCCAGAGACTGTGGTGCTGGATAGCCTGGCACCCAGAGATGAGGTACAGTAGCCAAAGCCCCCGAATCCAGAGCCGCTCATCCTGGCCACATTCAGTGTACCCATGCCTGCCTTAAAACCTTAGGATGTCAGGACTGGATCGACAGGGGAGATCTTCCAACCCCGAATGCAGAAGGTAGCGGTACTCCTCATGAGGTCAGATAGCTGAATCCAGAGAGCACAGGTCTCCTGAGAGGGTGGGCAAGCAGACACCTAAGCATCAACCAGTTCTTCCAGATGGCTACAGGATGGGGCAACCCCTTTCACCCCTGGAATTTGCAGCCTGCTGCCATCTGTTGGTCGTGAGAGCTGAAACACATTGTCAGGGTGGTGGGCTGTGGTCCTGCTTCTGGTCCTAGTATGCTGCTGTGGTCTGCATCCACTCTTCTGAGTTTCAGGGACCCTGAGTGTGAAATAAGGGCTGGACCAAGAGCTTTGAGCTGCTGAGAGTCCAGCATCCTCACTGGGTGGGAGAGGCTGGGTGTGGGGCCAGTCAGCATCTTGGCCAAGGACAGGCTGCTCTGGGAGTTGCCCGAAGGGAAACATTTTCCGGGAGCCGGAAGGGCTGGCAGAGCCCACGGCCAGGCGGAGGGACCACAATGGACCCTTGTGTGGAGGCTTTGCTTGGACTCACCCTCAGGCCCAGCCTCCAAGCTGGCGTGGGCCTTGCTTCTGATCTTCAGCCAGACTCAACTCCTGAACAGCCAAGGCCCAGAAGCAGGAGTGTAAGATGGGTTCACCGCCCAGCCCAGGACGATGCTCGCAGGCCTGTTGCCAGTGCCTGAATCTCCACCCTCGGCCTTCCTGGAATCCTCTTACCTAAATAACTCACAAAAAAATCGAAGGCCCATCTCCCTGGCCAAGCAAGAGTTCCAGGGGGCAGATCTTTTCCTCGAGCCACCCAGTGAGCTCAGGATGGACTATAGCTCCAGCCTGGTTCTGGTTTGCCAAAGAGCCTTGGCTAGGGGTCCATGTGGGGGACCTGGGCTCTGTCCTGGCTGAGCCTCAGTCTTTTCCTCTGCCATAGGAGGGAAAGAGGGCTGGTAGGACTCATCCAAGATGACACAGAGGCTTGGGGCTGCTTTGAAAGCCTCCGCCCAAACCAGGCCAGACAGACTGCAGCCTCGGCTCCTCCTCCTGCTGGCTCCAGCCACACTCCTGGAGCCCTGTCCACAGCTCTAAGCCGTGGGGACCCGTGTGAGCTGTACCCAGTTTCTCCTCTGGGATCCCACAGTCTTATATCAACCACTCCTCAGGGAAAGCGTTCTGCCCACCTAATGTTGGTGCTCATCTCAGCAGCTATAGCTGGGGCCCCTGTCATTGCCAGACTCCCCAGAGGAAATTTCACATCAGCCATCTCTGTGAGGTCCAGAAAACCATCCTAAGCATGAAAGGAGATGATACAGGTAAAAAAGCTATAGGTAAACTGTAAAGCACTGTACCACTATGGATTGCTAACATTCACAAGATGGAAATTAAAAGAGAAATACAAGACCCTATACTTGGATTAAATAAAAAAGGTTGGGGTAAAAGATGACAGGAAGGCAGTGAGTTGTGGCTGGCACAAAGGTAGAGTTTATGTCTGGTTATATTAACAGAGACATAAAGCCTAGAATATGGAAAGTGACCACTTGACTCTTCTCTGGAACTTTGTGCATATTCTTTAAGAGTGACTTCAGGGGCACTTCTGTCTCTGCCTATGAAGTATCAGACCCACAGCAGGTCAGATATAGAATCACCATCCTTCCAGCTTAATGGAGCCATCTCAGGGCCAGCAGGCAGCAGCCTTGTGCTCTAGGGAAGATTATGAGGTTGTCACCAGAGGCTGGTCTCAGCTCAAAATGAGCAAGGCAGTCCCCAGTGGAAGGGGCTGCTTCTAGAGCTAGGCAGTGAAGGTGTCAAAGCAGAGGGGATGAACTCAGCTGGGAAGTCTGTAGAGAGGAGTTTTGCACTAGTGAGGTAGACCAGAAGCCCAGGAGGCCTCTCTATGTTAGGACTGTGAGTGTCCAAGCTCATAAATGAATCTAAGAGTCTAGGATTCTGAGGAGAACAGTGCCTGGGCCTGAAAATACTTAGTGGTGGGTATCTCAGCAAGCCATTTGCTCTGTCTGTCTTTGTCAGGTGGAGATCAATATTTCTAAGAAAGAAGGAGGAAAGAAGGAAGGAAGAAAGGAAGGAAGGGAGAGAGAGAGACGACAAGAAAGAAAGAAGACAAAAAAGAAGAAAGACAAAGAGAGAAATCTGCTAGTGAGTGGGAGGTGGGGCCCTGTTCTTCCAAGGTTACTTTTGCTAATCTTTGTTACTGGTACAATTGGACAGCTGGGAACCTGGGCAATGCCTGGTATTTGCCCCTGGGTCCCTCCCCCAACCCTTGCCCTTGTATTATCAGTCCTTGGGCCCAAACCCAAGCCAGTCTGGGGAAAACAAGGGCATAGACTTTAAAAGTGGAGCAAACCGGGCTGAAGTTCCTACATTGCTGTCCACTAGTGTGTGGCTTTGAACAACGTGCTTTGCCTCTCTGACCCTCTATTCTCTGACTTGTTAAACATGAGCAAGAAAGTCCGCTTCTAAGACTGTTGAGAGGTTTGGAAAGAGTGTGTGTTGAGGACCTGTTGCATAATAGGTGCTCAGTAAATGTGGTCTTTTCTCCCTATTCTTTCCTTCTTTAGGAGATATTGGTATGGTGAGAAGCCCCGGGCTGGGTCTGGAGAGTGAGTTTTGTTGCTCACTGGCTGTGGGATACGGCAAGGCCCTGCCCCTCCCTGATGTTCATTCACTAAGAAAGAAGGCAGGGGTACCAGAGGGTCTCTGAGGGCCTTTCTCTCTCTCTCCAGCTGCAGAGGGAAGTGCCTGGCTAGGTGTGACTTGCCTCTACATGACTCAAAAATGGTCTGGCCTGGGATATAGGACTCCAATTTGAGGCTGGATCCTGCCCCTGACACAGTGGATGACCTAGGACATCCATGCCCTTTCCTCTTAGACCTGTCTTCTCATCTGTGCAACAGATTAGGTGCTATGAACTCTGTGCCTGTTTGGCTCTGATGATCCAGGGTCCAAGGAGTCACACGGGGCCTGCAGGTCCAGGCAAGCCCTGTCTGTGCTCCCACCCCTGCCGTGCACCTGCCTATAGCACCGACCTCAGGTCCCACGGTCTCCCTGGCACAATCCCCCACTTCCAGCCTCACTGTCTTTCCTTCCTGTCCCAACGAAGACCCTGATAGCTGCTGAGGAACCCCCCTCGGTGCTCCCTTCCAGTACTCACTCTTGTCCTACAGGCCTCCAAGTTGCTCTAGAACTTTTCTCCCTTAAAATCGTGGGGTTTTCAGGGAACCTTCTTGATCCCTTCTTGCTTTTTCACATGAACAGAAAGAGTACTTGCCTGAGGAAAGTTCTGGAGGAATGGCGCACACCATAAGCACAAGCTTGTATCCTCACCTGCCCCGCAGCTTCCCCTCCTTCAAAGCTTTGCTCAGCAGCAGGGAGCAGCTGGCACAAGAGCCAGATGGCTGTACCATGATGCACGCCCCTGAGAGGGAGCCAGACCGCTCAAGGTGTCCTGACCTTCAGCACATAGGTGAAAATAAGGCCATGCTGAGCTAATCTGGTCCCACCTAGCTGCCAAATGGCAGGTTCAGGGTCACAACCATTATGTGGCTACCAGAGGTGACAGTTGAGAGGCTATTATGCCAGGCCCTGACCAGAGTCACTATGGACTGTACCCAGACACTTCCTCCAGTAGGAAGAGGACTGCTCAGGTAGGAGGTCCTGTCACCCTGAAGGACCTTGGAAGAGCTTGGCCAGACTGCACTCAATTTTCCTCCTGGGCAGCCAGGTGTAGAACTTGGGGCTCTCCTACTGCTGGGACTGATGACTGTCCACCAAGGAGTAGTAGGGGGAGGCTAAGGAAGTCTTGTCAAGGGTCTCCCTAGGGCCTAGGGGCTGGGGGCCTCTGCTGTGCACCCGTAGCCCTGGGCCCCGTTTTTCCTGAACTAGCTGATCACAGCATTCATGGCAGTCAGTATCTTCCCAGGGCGAAGGGACTGAGTCATTCTGAGCCCTGGGTCCCATTTTAAGGCTTGGCACAAAACAGATACAGTAGTTCAACATTTCTCCAATCTCTGCCCTATTTTGAGTCTTCCCAGCTCTGACCCATAAAGGCCCTAGCAGGGGACCTCCTTCCAACAGAAACAAAGAGGCCTTAGAGTGGGCAGGCCTTGGCTCCAGCGGTGGAATGCTAATGTTAGCCCAAGGCCAGATCCTGAGGGGAAGCTGGGTCCGTGGAGTGGGATGGAAAAAGCCCTGCCAGCCTCAGATTCTTTTGTTCTGGGTCACAACCCACTCTGTGTGGGTCCTGCGTAAGAGTCACCCAGATGGACGTGCCATGAACTACTAGAATTGTAGGTTTTTCATTTCAGTGCCAGCTCTCTTACTGCATCCTCCCCTTGGGGTGCTGTCCTTGCCCTCTTCTCTCTGGAAAGTCTCCTGACTCCAAAGTCCACTGACTGTGGAACACCACAGTGACCTTTCCTCTCCAATTTCCCAGCACTCCCAGTTTTTTCTGTTTATCAGCCCACCTGGCCCCAGAATTATTAGTGCTATTTCTTATCTGTCTCAGGAAGACACTGATAGAAAGTGAATGTCAGCTTCCACGGCTTCAGTTTCCCTACCTATAAAATGATAATAGCCCACACCCTTCTTCCAGGGTGATGTGAGGATTAAATAAAATGAGTCAGGCCAGGGTCCAGCAGTCATCTCAGCTGTGCACACACACAGCAGAGGGTAAGGCACAGTCAGCCTAACCCAAAGATGCTGGAGCCTCAGCGCTGGGGTTCTCAGCTGTGGAGAAGCTCCTGTAAGAGCCTGAGCAACTCGCTTCAGTGCCAAGCCTCTGGGAGGAATAGCCTGGGGGTATGGGACCAGAGGAAAAGGTAGGCACATTGAGTGGCAAAAACTACGAACCTCTGCTGGGCACCTGTCATGCACCAGGCCCTCTGTCCCATTCACTCACCCAAGGTTACAGGATCCTGAGGGAGTGACAGTGAGGTGGCTCTCTCCAATTCTTCTGCACCACAGCAAAGCAGGCAGGACCCCTGCGATGCTCCTGCACATAGGAAAAGGGAATCTATACCACAGGTGATAGGCAGAAACTGTCTTTTAATAATAAACTTTATTTTGAAAAGTTTTAGATTTATAGAGAAGTCACAAAGATAGCGCAGAGTGGTCCCACTCTATCCCTCGTTCAATCTCCCCCATTGTTAACCTCTTATATTACCGGTCATTACAGGTGTCACAGCTGAGAAACTCTCAGTGGTATGTTACCACTAACAAACTCCACACTTTCATTGGAGTTCTTCCACTTTTCCAGCAATGTCCTCCTTCTGTTCCAGGTCTCAATCCAGGTACCAATTGCACTTAGTCCTCATGTCTCCCCACTTCTGCCTCTGACAGGAGAAATTAACTGACTTTTAAAAGATTTCATGTGGGTGATAAAAGACAGGGATGGGGGGGCGTTCTTTCACTTTCACAATTTCTCTTCACAAAATCCCTATCAGACAAGAGTTTTCTACCAAAGTTGCCCAGGTCTCTATCTTGATGCCCCGTCTCCAGTCTTCAAGTTCCAGGATTCTATTTGTGGCCTCTCTGTAAACTCTAACCCTTCTTTCTTTTTCTA
The DNA here is from genome assembly GCF_000276665.1 of Chinchilla lanigera. NCBI lineage: Eukaryota > Metazoa > Chordata > Mammalia > Rodentia > Chinchillidae > Chinchilla > Chinchilla lanigera. The sequence goes on from NW_004955414.1 coordinate 18,314,347, forward strand.
CTCCCACTTTTCTTACTGCAGGGATATTTAATTTTGCCCTTCTACACTGGGCCCACCATTTAACATTAATGTCTGTTATTCTGAGAATTATAAAAAACCTGAAGTTTCAGTTTTAGTTCCAATCTCCTCCTGGAACTTTATGCTCTCAGATGAACAAATGGGTAAAATCCCCACTGCGATATTTCACCCATTCACTCCTCTTCCTCTTCCCTGCAGTTCCCACGTTTCTTTTGGGAACACTGTGATTCCAGGAAAGTCAACTCCAGAGGCGGAAACACACTGAGCTTGACCAATCAGTACCTTCTATCCTTCAGCCACAGTGATTGGCTCAGGAGTGGTCTTGTGACCCAAGATGGCCCAATCAGAGTGAATGTCAGACCGCAGGCATTCTGGCTCACAGATGTCCCCTCTTCACCGGAGTGCTGGGGGACTCCCCCGTGGACCCTGGTAGAGATGAGAGGCTCCTGGCCATGTTCTTGCTGCAGCTAGTTGTCAAAGAATTCCATCTTGTTGAGGTAGATGCAGGGAAAAATTCTTTTTTCCATTTTTCCCCTGTGGTCATTCCCTCTATTCCCCCGCCCCCCTTTTAAGCAGTAAGTAGAATATACTTAACTCCCTAGTCTCATTCAGTTAAAAAAAACTTAGACCAATCCAGTTTAAAGTCCATTTCACAGCAATACTATTCTACACAAGTTGGAATGGTGTGGGGGCTTGGTATGGGAATGGGGCATGCTATGCTACCCTATGCTCTTCTGGGTCCCTAACTCCTGGGGCTGGGGAAGAAACTTGGAAAGATCTGCAGGCCGACTCCACCCTGCTGCACACCGGAGTCCTTGGCCTTACTGTGCTTCTGTCTGCCCTTGGTGGCCTGTGATCTCGGGGTTTCCACAGCAGTTACATGTCATTCTTGGGGGCTGTTCAACTCTTCCAACCCTTTGCCAGGGACTCCCACACATACAGCAGCCTGGCCTTTTGTCTACTACTGCTCAGCCCAATGGCTTCTGTCTGGCTCTCTGGTTCCTGCTCTTTCACATGAGACCATGGAAAATGTGAGTGAGAGAGGTGCCCCATTTTCCTCTCAGGTCCACCATGCCCTGGACCTGACAGTTCTGCTGACGTAAGCCCCACCACGGGCCTCCCACCTTTAGAACTCTGTGGCCCACAAACGTCCCCAGGTCCTCCCTGCCCACAGCCCTGCTTCCTCCCCATGTTTTATTCCACCAGCAGCACCAAGTGAGCCTGCAGGGTTCTGGCTGGGTGAACATCCACTGGGAGAAGCGTCCCTTTCCTGCAGGCACCTCTCCCCAGTCTGTCTAAGCGGTCTCTAAGACACTTCCTCCCCCAGCCCCAATCACACACTTAGATTTGATGGGGAAGAGGAACACGGGGAATTTGAGGCCACCGTTGGTTGACATGCAGAGGCATTCTCATTTAAAAAGGCCTGTGGTTTGGTAGACATTTTGGGTCTGGATTCCTCTTACTCACTTCCTCTGCCCTCACATACAGGACCCATGCCTATATTCGTATTCATTCTCTCTCTGACTCTCTTTGTCTCTCTCTATTTCTGTCTCTGTCTGTCTCTCTCTTTTCAGGTACTGAGCTTGAACCCAGTTCCTTTGTGCTGAGTTATATTCTCAACCCTTTTAAAATTGATTTATTTTGAGACAGGGTTTCACTGAGTTGCAAAGCTGCCCAGGCTGCACTTAAACTTTTGGTTCCCCTGCCTCAGCCTCCCAGAGTGTTGGGATTATAGGCGTGCACTGCCACACCCAGCTCCATGTCTACATCTTTGTTCCCCCACACACGTGAGGTAGCCCCTGCCTGCCTCAGCAGTGAGATCCTCCCCATCTCCTATGAAGAGAAAGATTTTGCATTGACTGAGTTACCTCAGAGGCACATTTGCTTCAAGGTGGCCTTTCTGGTCCCAGTAAAAGCAAATACCAAGTGAGTCAACCTCGAGTCCTTGGCATTCTCTAGTTTGTCCTTCATCTGACCAGCATGTTCAGGGACCTGTGAGGTGCCAGCAAGTGCCAGTCCTCTTAGTGACCAGGGCTTCATGTAGGCTTTGAAGAAGCTTCTGGAAGTCACTGCCTTCCTGCCTTCCCTCAACCCCATCTGAGCCCCCTCAGATTCTCCATTCAGTACTTCCCTCCACCACAAACACCATTCCTCTGCTGCTTATTCCCTGAGGTCAGCCAAGATCTTAGCTTGTTCCTCCCAAATTATCTTAACCAACAGGGAGAATTTCAAGGATAGTATTGGGCTGGAGATATAGCTCAGCGGCACAGTGTCTACCTGGCAAGTGCAAGGTCCTGAGTTTGGTTCCTGGTACCAAAAAAATAAACTAAAATAAAATAAAAATTACAAATCAAAGATAGTATCATTCATGGTTCCAACAAGAACCCTGAATAAAAATGGAAAAAAGTTTTGATTATAAAAACATTATTTACAAAATATAGAAAAACTTCAAGTACGGTAACCTGGAGCTAGTAGCAGCCAAACTGTCACTATCTCTAGTCCTGAATGGTCAAGAATCTAGTAAACCATTACCAGAATCCAGAATGAGGAAGATTCATGCAGAATCTTTGAGGACCAAAGATCTTTAGTTGAGCGACAGAGCCAGCCCAAGGCAGTGCCAAAAAGGGGACCAGGGGAGTGAGTGCCCTGACCTCACTTTCCTCCTTCCCTCTGATCTCTAGCTAGGCCTTTCTGTACCCAAGGGGAACCCTGAATAAACCCTTTAGCTTCACTTGCTTTTAGTTACATGCCTTTATCATTAACTTTAGAGGTCACCTCGCTAAGCTTTGTAGATAACTCTCTGCTATATGTTCAGAATAGTAATTGTTGTCTAAGTTGTTTTTCAGGAAGTTAGAGGTAGCCAAAATTGGCTTAAACCACCCACCCTTCACTCAGGCGCTGCATGAGTGTCTGACAGGTGACCTTTTGATGTCCGAGGACCAAAACTCCATCCTCTGAGCATGTTAACACTGCTGTCTTCTGAACAAGCATCCTATAAAGACTCACCATGTTTGACCAGGCATTTGCAGGTCACCAATTACTGCTCTTTTCCTTACCCCCAATTACCTTTCCCCATGCCTCGGATCACTTGGTTCCTTTACCCCATAGATACTCCTAAACTCCATCCTTGAGGAGACAGAATTAAGATTTGGAACTCCTACCTCTGTGCATGTGGTTGCCTTGTACATAAACTGTCTTTTGCAAAACTCATGCTTTGGTGATTGGCGTACCGTGTGACAGGGAAAATGGGCCTGGCTAGGTAACATTTGCATTGGCCAAACCCAACCTGAAGCTAGACTCACATGTGTCTATAGAGTTCAGCTTCCTGGGCCACAGAGCAGGGGATAGCTGAGGATGGAAGATATCCAACATAGGGAATGCAGATCCCTTGGCATTTTAATTTTTTTCAGTAAGATTTTCCTGTTGGTAGCACCATAGACACCTGCTCTAGCTGGGCAAGGCCTCCATACTGCAGTCAAGAACATCTAGCTCATGGCTCATTGCACAGACCTCTTCAATCTTAGTGCATGTGTGTGGAACACTTTCTTTCTTCTTGGTATCTCTAAGTTATGCAAATCCTGGCCTTCCCCTTACCAACATATATCCTTTAAGCGGCACTTGTCTTTTTTTTTTTTTTTTTTTTCTCTGGTACCGGGAACCGAACTCACGACGTTGCGCGTGCCAGACAGGCGCTTTTGCCGCTGAGCTAAATCGGTCTCAAACTTGCAACGATCCTCCTGCCTCAGCCTTCCGAGTGCTGAGATTACAGGTGTTCACCACCATGCCGGGCCACCATTTCTGTACAGAGATAGAGACATTGATGTGTGGCTTTTCAATCCGTGTTCAATTCCTACTGCTAGAGCCTAAAACCCCTTAAATTTTGCCAACTCTCTCCTTCTTTCTCGTCACTATCCTCTAGTATTTTGGTGGGGAGCTCTAACCACAATTCAGCACCTTCCTCTCTTGTCCTCAGGACTGCACTCCCACAAATGTCTGTCCTTTCTGGTGGCATGTGGCCTTGACCAGAGGTCTCAGTGCTTGTCTGGTAGCCAGCCCCACAGCAGTGGCCCCAGCTCCAGGAAATCCTAAGTCTAAAAGGGGAGGGAATGGGGACCCAAATCAGTCAAAAGTATCTGCACCCCTCCCAACTAGCCTCTTCCTGAAAACACTCTAGTTTCTTAATAAATCATGTGTCCTTCAAGGCTGGATGAAACATCAGCTTCCAGCCTTGGGGCCACATTAGGAAGTCTGGAAAGACATTGGTCTCCTGAGTTCAGTTCACAGGGTACATGTGTCCCCATTTTTCACTGGGTGCGATTTTGCAACCCCCATTTCTGATGTCAGCATCCTAGTCTCCTCTGGGAGACTGCCTGCTTCCACTGTCAGTTCAAGGAGTTCCTGTATGGCTGACCCCGCCCTCTCAACTCCAGAGTTGGGGAAAGAACCCAGTCAAGTTCATGAGACTCATACCTGATACTTCCTCAGGACTACCAGGAGGGTAAATTCTTTTCAGGAGGGCTGATGGTGACAGGATGGAACTCCTGGGAGCCATCCTATGGCATGGACAGAGTAACCTGAGAGAGAAACTGACACAGAAGTTAGAGTGGTAGGATGACACAGACTCTTGGTGACTTGATTTGGGAGCTTGGACCTAGCCTGGAGCTAGCCTACTCCTGGACTTCACACTTACGTGAGCCAATAGTTCCACCCTCCCCTTTTATGTTTTTGGGTTTTGTTTGTTTGATTTGCTTAACACATTAGAAGTGAATGTCCATGATTTGCCACCTAAAGAATTCTAAGTGGTACACCTTGTGCAAAATCTCAGTCAGGTCAGAAGGTTGACCTTACAGCCACAACTTCTCTCTAGTAACATTGCAAGGCTGTCTCCATTTGGGCTGGATTTGGCCCTGGCACTTTGGCAGCAATGTTTGGCTCTGTTGTTAGAGTAATGACTGAAACCCAGATTCAGCTGAGAATTGAACTTCCCATCAAAAATCTTACACAGGATCCTAAAATGCAGTCCAGGTTTGTCTGCCCTCCTATCGCAGCCTACATCAAGGAGCAGAACTCACCACTTCTCTTCATCACCCCAAGTAAGGCTTCATCACAAGGCCTTGGTAAGGAATAGTCGCTGCATTGTAGGTTTTTGTTCAGAAGTGGATGGAGCAGGGTTTTACAGTAAACAACTTACAACAGTTCTCTCTCCCTTCAAGCGGCCCATGACCCTCTCCTCTCTAGGGCGCCCTGTGAGTTGCTTGCCCATCGTTGACCTAGTTTTGCAGCACGATTAGCTTTAAATTCCTTTTCCCTATCCATGGTACGAGGATCTAGCAAAGGAAAGCCTATCACCCCCGGAGAGGACTGTCTCCACATGATGGGGGTGTGGCTCAGTGGCACAGCACATCCTCAACCTGAGCAAGGCCCTGGGTCAATCCCCAGCATCCCTCCCAAAAGATCTGCAAACCAAAGACTCTTGTGTTATCTGGATATATCTTCTTTAGAAGGCTAAGGGGGGACAAAACTGTTCTACATGAGCATATTTACTTGATTTTTATTTACCTATGTTTCATTTAAAATTTTTCTTTATCTATTTATTTACTTGCAGTACTGGGGTTTAACCCAGGCCTCTTCACTGCCTTTTAGTCCCAGGCCTTTTAAAAAATTTCAGGCAGGATCTCACTGAGTTGCTAAATTGCCTAGGCTGAGCACAAACTTGCAGTCTTCCTGGCTCAGCCTCCCAGAGTGTTGGAATTATAGGCATGACCACCACACCTGACTTTTATTTGATTTTTGAATCATTGGACATGACATGGACACCAAATTATAGCATGAAATAATTACTTTCATATATTTACCCAAAAGGAAAAATGTTAATTTGAAGGTATATTTGTTTCTTTTTTAGCTTTATAAAGGTATATTTGAGGACTAAAATTCACACATAATGAAGGTATACAATGAGATGCTTTTATATAGGTATACATTGTGAAATGTTTACTATAATCAAGCTAATTAACATAACCACTACTATATTTAGTTACCTAGGTTTTTTGCTACAAAGATATTTTCCTATCATGTGTTGTAATTCTTTAGAATCAAATAAATACCCCACTATGAAGTCATCTTCTAACTGGAGACTGGCCTAGGCAAGTTTCTACAGTCCTTTCAATAAATGTTTTCCTAGCTGGGTGTGGTGGCACATGGCTATAATCCCAGCATTCAGGAGGCAGTGGCAGGAGGATCCTGAGTCAAGGCCAGCCTAGGCTACAGTAAATTTAAGTCCAGCATGGACTACATAGTGAGACCCTGTTTCAAAACAAATTTTTTTCTGCTTAAATTTATCAGCCTGCCCTGACGCTTGTTCCAACAAACCTACTACAGCAGTGGCTTATCCCCTTGCTTGCCCAGTCAGTTCAGCCTCTGCTTCCTCCTGCCTATACCAACTCAGGCCCACACCCACTATGTTGCCTCATCTTCTTCCAGTAATTTAGCTCCCTCCTCAGATCTCAGGTTCAAGTGTCTCAGAGGGACAAATGATTGGCCCACCTGCTTCCTGTTGCCCCGATATGTATAGAGCTTTTTGGGTTAAGCCATCTCTGAAGTCTCCAGCAAATTCATGGACCTGCTGCCCGTGGGGCATTGAGCTGTAGCAAAGGAAGGCAGGGAGAGTGAGGAACAGGCTAAGGAGACCTGTGCAGCAAAATGGTAGGCAGGACAGACGCTGTGGGGCTTGGTCCACCCAGAGCTGGAGGACACCATCTCCTTTCCACACCCCTCTTGGAATGTAGACTCCCATTCCAAATACTAAGCAGGAGAGAGAGCCCTGGGCTGAATGGAGCCTGCTGACCAGAGGAAACAGATGGCAACAAGGGACTAACCCACCTGGATGTGTGAGTGGGAGGAGGCCACAGAGGGCACAGCCACCATCTTTACCTGTTACCAGCCTCTCTGGCTTGGAAGCTGTGCTGCTGTGTGCCCCGCAAGGCAGTATCCAAACTAGATGTTAGCAGGGGACAGAACCAGTTTAGCTTGAGAAATATTTTTCTCACAATCAGAGCTATTCCAGGCAACCTTTGAAGATAGTGAGCTTTCCATCTGGCAAGGGTATAACAGACTGGATTCCTACAAGGTTGAACTAGATGACCTTTGAGGTCTCCTCCAGCTCTGAGCATTGATGTTTGGAATGTTTAGTTGAATGCATGCAGATTGAATGACTGTTGCTTTGTTGGTTGAATGAGGTTTGATTTGTTAAAGAAAGTGAATGAATAAATGAATTAAATTATTTGGTTGTTCCAATAAACAAAGAGTGTTTGAATGAAGACTGGTTCATTCACTAATTAGCTGAATGAAGATTGACTGGTTGGTTGCAAGAATGAATTAGTAAATGTAAATGAGCAGGCTGAATGAAGGTTTAATAGTTAATAAGATTCAGTTTCTTAGTTCCTGTTCTATTCTCTTATTTTGCCCTTTATCCTGCTTGTCTTTCTTATCCTCAAGTGTTGTCAAGAGGGATTTTTTTTTTTAAGGTGGAGTCTTCCTGTTACCCAGGCTGACCTTGAATTCCTGGGCTCAAGTGATCCTCCTGCCTCAGCCTCCCACAGCATGCACCACCACACCTGGTTTAGAAATGTTTAAATTTCTGTGCTGGGTGTGGAAAGCATTGCTGAATATAGATATCTTTTGCATAATCAAGATTCATCTTAGGCAAATCCATTTGTCAGGCACGTGCCATAGTGACTGGTCTAACCAGCTCCTGGACTGATGGGAGTTCTGAATTTAGCATCTCGGCCAAGGGAACTGAAGGTCACACCTGAAGCCAATCCTGTTTGGCTCAGGTCCCTCCACCTCACCTGGGCTTCCTTTAGTGTTGGCAGAAAGTGCTGTCCTCTCTGTAGGTGAGCAGAAGGTGCCTATTTGATAAGAAAATACCTTCCCAAATATTTTGTCAAAGTCCCTACAGTTGGGCTGGGGATTTAGCTCAGCGGCAAAAAGCGCCTGTCTGGCAAGCGCAAGGTCATGAGTTCGGTTCCCGGTACCGGAGAAAAACCAAAAAAAAAAAAAAAAGTCCCTACAGTTTTACATAAAATCACTCTTGTGCACAATAGACCTGAAGGACCATGGAGGTGGCGCATTCCAACAATCTTTTGTTTGGATTGCTGCTCCCTGGGAGTAAGATTGCTGGTAAAATGTGATTGGAGCCAGCAAAGGGATGTGTATAAAGTCCTTATCAGCCAGATTAACTAACTATTGCCACCAGTTCTGTTAGATAAAAATTATAAGAGGTCATTATTTTGGATTAAGCTCTTATACCAAGCCAAAAGTCAGGGAGCACATTTTCAAGACTGCTCAGATCTGTGCTTTCCTATATTGCAACCCTAATTAGCCCCAAAGAGATGGATTTTCTTTCCCTTTCTAATGCTGGGTATTGAATGCAGGTTCTCACATACGAGAGACAAGTGCTCTACCATACCCTAGCCCCTGTAATATTCATTGTTCTCAACTAGGTTGAGTAAAACAAAAACAAGAATGAAAACAAAATCAAAGGAGTCATACACACTAAAAGTCAAACCAAAACTAATTTGTTACCTTATTTTCTGAGAAACCAGAATTAGATAATATAGTAAGTTTCTAAAACAGGCCAGTTTTAATGGGCATGATCACGAAATTCTCTGTGATTTAATCTTTCACAGAAAAGTAACCTAAAATGACTGTATTTTAACTAGCAAATTGGTTTCTTATTCTGTATTGCTGTACCTATCTTAGAAGGACAGTAGCTTTGAAACAGTCAATCTGCTTTTTTGCTTTGTTTCTTTCTTTGAGGATCAATTGAACCCAGATCCTCACACACGCTAAGCAAGCCCCCTACCACTTTTTTTATTTTCTGAGACAAGTCCTCACTAAATTACTCAGGCTGGGCTTAAATTTGTGATCCTCCTGCCTTTGACTCCTGAATAGTTGGAATTACAGACGTGTTCTACCACACCAAGCCCAATCTGCATTTTGTTTCTGCTTTTTGCTTTGTTTTGTTTTGCCTTCTGTTTTTTGAGACAGGTTTGTGCTATGTAGTCCATGCTGGTCTTTAACTCTTGATCCACCTGCCTCAGTCTCCTGATTGCTAGGATCATAGGTATGTGCCTCTACCTCTGGCCTGTTTCTGCTTGCTTGCTTTTTTCCCCTCCCCTTCCTTTCTTCCTTTCTTCCTTCTCTCTTTTATTTTTCTTCCTTTTTTCTTCCTTCCTTCCTTTCTCTCTCTCTCTTTTTCTTCTTTCTTTCTTTCTTTCTTTCTTTCTTTCTTTCTTTCTTTCTTTCTTTTCTCTTTCTCCCTCTCTCTTTCTTTCTTTTTTTGTAGTACTGGGAAATGAACCCAGAGCCTTCACTCTGAATTACATCCTCAGCCTTTTCTTTATATTTTTATTTTGAGACAGGTCTCACTAAATTGGCCAGGCTGGGCTCAATCCTGTGATCATTCTGCCTCAACTCCCCAGAGTGCTGAGGTTACAGGCATGCACCACATGCTCTTTTGTGTCTGCTTTCTTTAAGTCCTTTCCTCTCTATCAAACCAACATCATAGAGCTAGGGGAGTAGCTCAATGGTAGAACAGTTGCCTAGCTTGTGTAAGGCCTTGAATTTGATTCCTACAAACAACAGACCTCTACTCTTTGGTTTGTTGGAACAATTATTCTATGTGGGTTGATTTTCAAAAATAAAGCCAATTAGGACCTTCACATTGCTGTGGCCAGATGTGATGATGCACTCTGGAAGGCTGAGGTGGGAAGATTGAAAGTTTGAGCCTAGGGCTGGGGATTTAGCTCAGCAGTACAGTGCCTGCCTGGCAAGTGCAAGGTCGTGAGTTCGATTCCCGGTACCGGAAAAAAAAAAAAAAAGTTGTTTGAGCCCAATGTGTGCAATTTAGTAATTTAGTGAGACATTGTATGAAACAAAAGTTTAAAAAGGGCTGGGGATACAGATCAGTGCCAAGACCCTAGTTTCAATCCCCAGTACTACAAAAGGGGGAGGAAAAAAAAAAAAGAACTTTAAATTGTTGTGATCTTATCCTTTGACAGCTCCTTGGGTAAACTTGGTCTATCAGCTGAGTTCAGAGTCCTTAATGGGGACAGAGAGACCTGGGGACAGGTTGGGTAAGCTATAATAGAGGAAAGGAAGAGGAAATTCTGATTCCCCAGGGTTATTTGGCTTGGTACAGAAAGGGATAATATACGTGTCTGGTTCCTCTCCCTTTGCCCCACCTCTGAGAGCTACAGAAGCAATGAACTTGAGAACTGAATTTAACCAATACAGTCACTTCACTAGCTTGAAACATAAACTATAGTCACCCCCTCCCTTACCTCCATTAATTGCCAGTCCCAGAGGGAACTAACTCATTTTAACTGGGACACTGCTAAGCACTAGCCTTCCTCCACTGCCCAGAGCTATAGCAGCCTGAACACGTGACTCCAAAGTCCAAGCTCTCTCGCGTGCTCACTTTCTTTTTACTTTTTACTTTTTTTTTTTTTTGGAAAAAGTCTCACTGTGTAGTCCAGGCTGGCTTCAAACTTGTGGCAATCCTCCTGCATCAGCCTCTCAAGTGCTGGAATTACAGGTGTGCACCACCAGCTGGGATTACAGGTGTACCCAAACTCTCTTTCACACCCCTGAGCTCCCACCATTTTCACTAGCAGGAAAGTTCAGAGGGTCTTCAGTCCAAGAAGTCATCAACTCAAGGCTTCCTTCCTACATCAGTGAGATCTCCTTGGAGACCCTGGGGTGCTTTCTTTTCTTCTGCTTCTTTTTTTTGTTTGTTTGTTTGTCTTTTTGAGACAAGGTCTCACTGTGCAGTTCAGGCTGCCCTTGAGCTCACTTTGTAGCCCAGGCTGGTCTTGAACTCGCAAGGATTCTCCTGCCTCTGCCTCCCGAGGGTTGGGATTACAGGCATGCACCACCACACCCGGCTCCTGGAGTTCTTTCTTGGTGACCAGTTAGGGAGAATCATCTTTGGAGAGGGTCTACTAACTTGCAGCCTCTCAAGGAAATAGACTAGGCCTTCCTTTCATGATCTGGGATTTCCCATGTCCCCTGCGAATGTGTTGTTTCCTCCCTGGCTCTGGGTCCCACTGGCTCTTGCAGATGTAGACTTTGTCAGTCTCATAAGGCCCTGTTTTAATTTCCCAGGTCCTACTTACATTTGATAATCTCAAGTGACTACCAAAGCAGAGACTGTCTCCTCCAAGGTGACTTTCTGAGTCCTCTTCCAATGACTGAGGACAAGAAGCTTTTTTCCCTGTTACTCTCAGCTTCCTCCAGGTTAGTACTAAAGAAAGGATGTGACCTCAATGGCCATTAGTCAGAGACTTTTACACTGTGTCAAGGAGTTCCTCAGAAAGACTTCAGGGACTTCTGCCTTTCCCTGTGAGGCAGAGAAAGGGAGATCAAGAGAAACTGTCTTCACATTTGAGTACCTCACACCCATATACACACACCTCAGCCCCAAGAGACCTTGTAAGCCTCGTTTGTCTGCAGTCAGCCAGTGCTGCCTTGCTGCCTTCATACAGTCTTAGGGTGGCTTTTCCTCGCAATTACAATTTGGAGTCCTGTTACGTCATAGCCAGGAGGGACTATGGCGGCTGTCCAGTCTAAACGTCCCATTTGACAAAGGAAGAAACCTAGACTCAGACTCAGAGAGGGAGTCCAAGGCTCTTCAGTCAGTTGGGTGCAGAGACAAAATGAGAACCCAGGCTTTCTGACTCCCAACTACAAGCCTTTTTTCCCCACTCTATGTAGGACTTTACAGGGAAGAAATCAGCATGTTGTCTAAAGTAGTGAATCTCAAGCTTGAGGAGTTAGTTTGCAACATTGCATTGATATGCAGCCATCTTAGGAGATTCTCTCGGACTAGTTGGCTGCTAAGCCTTGAAATGGGCATTGGCAGAGAGCATCCCTTCTCTGAGATGCTTTGCATTTTGGCCAAGTCAGAGTAGTCTCATACTCGTTTGTCTAGATTATCATTGAAGTGGAGGCACAGAAAATTTCAGGTACAGAATTGGCAGACATCACGAATAGGGCTGGGCACTCTCAGGAAACTGACTCCCATTGCAGGATAGTTTCCTTATTTTAGCTTTGGGGACCTCACAGATCCACCCTGGTGACAATCCCACCACTGCCCCCAAAGGGTCTGAGGGGTAGCTCCTTTCTGTTCAGTATTTCTGGTGCCCACCCAGTCACCCAGATCAGAAAATGCAACAAAGAGCTGGCTGAGCAATCAGCAGAGAACAAGTGCTCTGGATACAATGCATTCTCTCCTGAGGCCCTGTAGCAGCCCTGCCTGACTTCCCACAAGGAAGCAAAGTGGCCAGTCAGGGAAACTGAAACTCCATGTAGTAGGCCTGAGCACCAGCCTCTGGGAAAGTCATGTCCAGGCAAGCTTGGTGGAGAAAGCACTAGGGCTTTGATTTGCTCTTTACTGGCCTCCTAGGTTTTTTGGCTCAGCAATATCCAGGATTCTGGGCATGTCTGCCTCTAAAAATACCCGGGCTGCCCAGTACCTCCCAGATGTCTGCGAGCTGAGTCTGTCATTTCCTTGCTCATAATGGGACAGCCCAGACACGGGCAGCTGGGGGTGGGTCAAGCTGCTAAAGCCACTTCCTCTGTCTTCCACCCACCAGCCTACCAGGAGCTCAGCCCTGCCTCCCACCCCATGCAAAACAAATAGGATAGAGGCCCGACTGCCTGAATGATAGACCTCACAGACTGCTGACTCTAGTTCTGTCTTGGGATAGATAGGAGAACTGAAGTCCAAAGACTTGCCTAGGGTGGTTGTGACAATAGGACCCTCCCTATCCACTCAGTGCCTGCTGCTCAGTTCACTTCTGACATGCTTCCTGGAGTCCAGGTCTTTGAGCCTACTCTTACTGACCCTGTGCTAGCTATAAGCCCCTGGAAGCAGTGATAGAGAAGACCCTTGGTGTCTCCATAGGTCTGGAAGGGTATCTCCTTCAGAGCACACATTAGTAAATGTAGATTGGATTAAATGATATAGTGGTAGCCAAGGCCACACATGAAGCCAGGCTGGGGGACAGGGGCTTTAGATACTAATTCAGGGTCAGCTACTGTGACAGTGTCCTCACCAACTTCCCCAGATAAGCCTGTGGAATGGCAGCTGGATGAGATGTCTAAGGACTGAGCCAGTTCTGTTGTCCTGGAACCATGAGCTGATACCATGATGAATATTCTTGTCCCCTTCTTTGGTCCATGCCATGGTATATGTGGGAGGTGGTATGTCCTACCTGCCCCACCCAGCTCCAGGATCTCTGGTCCCAGTCCCCTAGAGGGCCAGCTTTTCCAGTGGTGCTACCTCTGCTTCCGATGCTGGATGCTCAAGGATGAATGGCCCCTCCCCACTACTAACAATGTGCCTTGGGTAACACATTGCCATTTCCTAAGGTTCAGTTGCATCGTACCTGAACTGGAAATGATAGGGCTAGATCAGTTATAGAGCACTTGCCTAGCATGTACAAGGCCCTGGGTTCAATCCCCAGCACCACCAAAAAAATTAAATAGGTTTTTAAAAATGGAGACAATAAAATTTATCTTAAAGGAATGTTACGAGGATAAAAGATATTTCATATCTCAGATCTCAGGTTATTATTCACTTCTTGCAGAAAGTCTTCCCCGACCTTCCGGGATGGCTTGGATGCCTTTGCTGGCTCTTCAGTTCTATCTTTCTCTCCTGTGCATCATGTTCATATTATATGGTTGTTATCTTTCTATGCATCCATCTTCCAGGAGGCTAGAGGCTTCTAAAGCCAGGAGGCCCTTGAGTCCATTACAGTGTCCACAGATAAAATGCCTGACAAAATGAGTGAATAAAGCCTGAGAGAGAAGACAAAGGGTTGTGCAGAAGTCAGGCAGACTGGTTCAGGAGGAGCCTGATTGACATGGCAAGTTCTGGTTGTAGGAATATGCATTGCTGCTCCATGCTTGAACTTGTATTAGTCAGTTTTCCCATTGCTGAGACAAAAATACTTGACACCCAAAATGTAAAGGAAGAGAGGTTTAGTTTGGTTCACAGCTTCAGTGAAACTAAAACCAGTGAACTCCTGGTTGGCTGGCTTTAAGGCAGAAATGGTATGGCAGAAGTTAAGGCAGAAGAAAGTTTTTCACCTCATGGTATCTAGGAAGCTGAGGAAGAAGGGAGGCGCAGGGGACAGGAATACACCCTTCCAAGTCATGCCAGTGGTGACCGGCACTTTCTAGCCAGGCTCTACCTCTGAAAGTGAGACTTGAGATCTAAACCATAATAGAGCCCTTCCCCCATTTCCCTGCTTGGTGACTCCCTCCCACAAGGTCCTGGGCCAGCGTCTCCTTCCATGAGAAAACTGTTCACTTTCTCCAGTGGCACAGTACAACACTCCATGGTAAGGATTCTCTACATGTGTATCTCCCCTGTTAGATGCTGAGTTCCTTGAAGGCAAGACCCTCCTGGATCTCATGATACTAAACTCTGATATGGTACCAATAAAGGTTGTGGAGAGAAAGAATGATGGAAGGAATGATTCGTGAGTCTATCTAGAAGTTGAACTTCTTGAGTTTTGTCATTGCATTGCTGGGGATTGAACCCAGGGCCTTGGACATCCTAGGCCAGTGCCTTTCTGCTGAGCCTCAACCCCCTCCCCAACTCCCTGGTCTTTATTGTCCTTCCTATGGGTGGGGGTGGTAATAAGTTACCATGAGAGAAACGGAGGGGCAAGCTGTTGTCATCTTTCCAAAGGCACCTTCCAAGCATGTGTGGGTTAAGCATAAGCTAGTGAGAAGGATCAATAAAGAGCAGTGAGAATATATCCCTGAAGCACATCTTTGTTTCTGGACATTTCTCCCAACCGAAGAAGAGCTGCCATAACCAGACTCTAGGCATCAAAGGTTTCTGGGTATTAAAAGACGTTCCTCACCCTTAATGTCAGCTCATTCCTTGTACTGCTTTATACTTTTGCTTTTTACTTTTAAGTCTCAGTGATCTGGTTGTAAACAGTTTAAAAATTACTGGCAGTCAGTGTTGGGGTGGGGGAGAGACGCTTCTCCTGCAGATATGAGGTATTCACTCAGGCAAGAGAGAAGAGGTACCTGCCAGGCTGGAAGAAGGGAGATAGAAAAATAAAACTGTCAGGTCCAGCAGCCTGCACATGAGCCCATGATTTTGAAATCAGCTTGGGCAACATAGGAAGACACTATCTCACAAAAACAAGCTGGACATGGTAGCACACACCTGTAATTCTAGCACTTTCGAAGGCTGGGGCCCGAGGGTCACAAGTTCAAACCCAGACTAGGCAACTTAGCACTTAGAAATCATGCCTCAGAAAAGGGGTTAGAGAAGGGCTATAGCTCAGTGCAAAGGCTCTGGGTTCAACCCCCAGTACTGGAAACAAAATAAAAAACAACATAAAATTTGGGGGTAAGGTTACAGCTTAGTGGCAGAGCGCTTGCCTATCATGTATGAAGCCCTGGGTTCCATCTGTAACACCATTAAAAAAAAATAGAAGACAGAAAGAGAGAAACAAAACAGTATTATACAGGCAAAAGCACTTCAAAACAGCATAGAGTTGACCCTGTTGTTCAGATTCATGTTTTCCTACAAAGAAACACCCTTGAGTTCATTGTTGTACTACGCTTTGAGAATATCTTTCTGGGCCAAGGTCTCCCCATCTTTAAAGCGAACAGGCTCCATCAAGAGCTCCAAAGGCTCGTGATTTTCCAGGAGTTTCCTCATATGAGGCTTCTGTCTTAACCATTTAGGTCAAATGACATTTCATTTTTTTTTTTTTTTTGAGACTAGTTCTCACTATGCAGTCAAGGCTGGCCTTGTAGTCACTATGAAGCCCAGGCTGGCCTCAAATTTTCTGCCATCCTTGTGTCTCAGCCTCCCTCCCAAGTGCTGGGATAACAGACATGTGCCACCATGCCCAGCTCAAATGACATTTCATCAAGATTAAGACCCTAATCTCCAGAGGTTTTAGGTTTTCTTGCCATAGTCTCCCAGGGGTAGGTCCTGTGTTTGCGGAGTACATAAAATGTCCAGGAGCTGGCACAGAGGCTGTGGCCCATAGTCTGAGAGCTGCCTACCAAAGAGGTAAAAAGGAAACCTGGCTCCTGGTAAAACGGAAGTGCTTGAGGGCTGATGGTTGCTCTCTGCATGATCTTTGCAGCCAGGAGGGAAGTAAAACTGTCTGGGCATCTGGCAGCTTCTATCCTGAAAACTCATGTGAGATCTGGTGCAGACTTATTCTCTGATCCAGAGCCCTAGCTTAGGCCAGGGGCCATCCTTGGGGAGTAGCCTGGCCCAAGAGTTGTAAGGAGTTGTGAACCCTCAAAGAGAGGGCAAGGGAAAAAAACCTGAAGCTGCATGACCCAGGGCAAATCTCTGTGGCTCTTTGGGTCCAGTTCTCCCATTTGCAAAAGTGGAATTGGATTAAATTTATCTGCGTAATGAGGATTTCTGGAATGGTGGGCACCAGAAAACAGAAACATTTTGGTTACCAGGAACCTGGCCTTTTATCTTGCTGGCAATGAATGCATTGCCTGGTGGGAGACAGGGGATAGCGTGATTATCAATGTGTGCACAGATGCTGAAACGCTCTAGACACAGAGCACTTAATCAAACTGGAGGGCTCATCAGAGAGAACGTCAGAAAAGGTTGAATCAGTGGCCCAGCGGGGGCCTGAGTCTTGAAGGAAAGGGAAATTCAGAAAAGGATGTAGCTAGGTAGAAAGCTGCTCAGTTGGAGCTCAGGGCTGTCATCAAGATCTGAACAAGCTTATGCAGAGGTAGGAGGGTTAATTCTGAGTTGGGGAAAGAAGGTAATCGTTACAGAAGCAGAAGTTTGAACTGCCATCTTGAGGGTAAATGTGAGCTTATCACACAGGGAAAAGAGGCAAGTGTGCTGAAAGAAGAGGGAACAGGAAGTGTGAAGTTGGCAAAAGACTGATAGGTTGCTGGCAAAGGGTGTATCTGGTGTGTATGGGACAACAAAATGGTAGGACTGAGAGATGAGGTTGGGTAGGCTGGCTGGAGTCACACAATGAAGAGCACTGAATGTCATGTCAAAAAGTATGGGCTTCCAAGTCGTGTTAGCACACATTTGCAATACTAGCTATTCAGGAGGCAGAGGCAGGAGCATCCCAAGTTGAGGGCAGCCTGGGCAACTTAGTAAGATCTTGTCTCAAAATAAAAAATTAAAAATGGTTGGGGATGTAGGTAAGTGCTCTGTTGGTTCAATCCCTAGCACCAAAAAAAGAAAAAGAGGAAGGAGGAGGAGGAGGACGAGGCAGCAACAACAGTAGCTCGGACTTAATTTGGAGGGCAGTGAGGAGCCATAGAAGAGTCTTGAGCAGAGGAATACATGGTCAGATAGATTGTTCTGACTGCTAGGATGGCAGAAGGCAGGAGTTTGAGGTTGGGGAACAGGCCAAAATGACTGCAAAGAGGCAGAGGGTTGAAGGTGTCAGATGAGTGTCAGGCCCAGCCCCTGTTGAGAAACTGAAACGCATCAGGAGCCTCAGATGCATGGAGGAAATGAGAACTAAAACCTGGGTCCCGCTGTGGCTGTGGTCTGGGCAGCTGCGGTTAGCAAGGGAAGTGAAAGGGTTGGGGTAACTGACAGCGCAGACTGCGGGGTGGGAGAGAGCTGCCTGAGGGGGTGTGGGGGCAATGTGCCCTGCCGTGCCCCTGCCACTTACTCCTGCTCTCACCATCTCTTTCCTTCTCCTTTGCTCAGCACTTTCTCCTGAGATAAGTCACCCCTACCACCACTCCTTGATCTTTCCAGCACCCCAGGTTCTTGCCCTGGCCCTGCCAGGCCCTCCAGAGAGCCTGCTCTATACCACAGGCTTTCTGAGGGCCCACAGTTCACACAGTCTGAGCTGAGGTAGGACCATGCTCTGCCTTGAGGTGTGTTGTGTTCTGTCCTCTTGACGCAGCACATCAGTTGCTGTTACCTTGCTGCAGGTGCCCTTTTCCCTTTTTATTCCGGCCATACGAGCTTTTGGAGGTGACGGATAAGTCAGAATCAGACTCCATGGCCCCTAGAGACTAGCACTGTGTCTGCCTGCCTAACGCAGGAGCATCAGAGGGGTGCTTGAGGGCTGGGCTGGCTGGTTCTTTGTTCTGGGCAGTCTTGACCAGACTGATGATCTAAATGGCATATCTAAGAAAAGAGTCCTAGACTTTCATGAAGGGGTAACAGCAATGAAGTGTGTGCAGGCTGAGGGAGAGGGGAGAATGAACGCTGGCATGGTGCCACATGCCTGTAATCCCAGCACTCAAGGAGACTGAGGCAGGAGGATTGCAAGTTTGAGTCTAGCCTAGGCAATTTAGCTAACCCCTCCCTACCTCAAAAATTTTTTTAAAAGGTGTGTGGCTGGGGATGTAGCTCAGTGTGAGGGCCCTGAGTTCATTGCCCACTGGTGGGGGAAAAAGGAAGTGGTGAGACATTCACCTGGAGGCTGGCAAAAGTAGGAAACTCTTGCCCCTAGGATTGAAGGGGTCAGGAAACATGCTGCCCAGTGGGAGGTAGGGCAGCCTGGCAGGAACTGTCATCAAGAAGAAAGCAGGGAGAAAAACAGTCTGCTCTCTCCCTTCTTTCATCCTTTAATCTCCTCATTGTCTGAACCAACCCAAGTAGAAGCCAGTTGACACCAAGTGCAGTGCACAGAGGTCAGCTTCCTATGTCACAACACAAGGGGGGGTACTACAAGAAGAGCCTAACCACCTCTAGATGTGCCCGGAAGATGACCACCCAGGTGGAATATCTGGATGATACTGTGCTGCTGTCACTTCCCTGAGATCAGCACTGGGTTGGAGAAAGCTTTTCCAGCTGCCCCAGAGAGGAAAGGTGAAGCTTCATCTTTACATTTATTCTGCTACCATCTAGAAAGGACTCTCTGGTCTTGATGGTTAAAGAACTAGAGAAGTTAGCCAGTGGCACACCCCTGTAAACCCAGCACTCAGGAGGCTGAGGCAGGAGGATCGCAATGAGTTCAAGGCCAGCCTGAACTACATAAAGAGACCCTGTCTCAAAAACAAACAAACGAACAAAAAACAAGAAAAGTTGGGCTGGAGATGTAGCACAGTGGTAGAGAGCACTTGACTAGCATGGTGCAAGGCTCTGGGTTCAATCCCCAGCATTACAGATAGATAGATGGATGGATGGATGGACGGATAGGTAGATAGAACAGGAGAATAATAAAGCCACATGGGCCTCAAGGGTGACTGTCCTAACATCCACACTGACTGAAGCCCAGAGAGGGGCAGAGCGGGGGCAAGAACAAACAGAGCCAGAGCAGGACACAATGGGAGACAGTGCAGGGGAGGTGCTATAAGCTGGTGTTCTAGAGGTACGGCACCAATACAAATTGGGCTGTTAAAGCTACACAGCTAGAAAGCAGCAGGGCCAAAAGTCAGCCCAGTGAGTCTGACTTAGAACTTGACTCAGGCTCTGAGTCAAGACCCTAAGTTGAATGTTCAGGGAGGAAAGGCACTAGCAATAGTTTGACTCAGCCCAGGGTGTCTTGTTGAGACCCACTCCATCCTCTCCTTATAGGCCAGTTTCTCAAAAGTCTCCCTTGGGAAAAGTGGCAGTGAGGTCACAGCACAGTTAGCAGGTGAAGACAGAGGGCTAAATACGAGTGAACAGAGGACAGGCCTGTGCAGGACTGGGTCTCCTGTTCCGTAACTTGGCTGCCCACTCCTAACGTCCCCCTGTAGGTCTCCCTGTGGGTCTGCAGGCTTTTAGATCTGTCCATCCAGTGTGCCTGCTGGGGGCCACACACTGTTCTAGGTGCTGGGGACAGAGTGACAAATGATAGCTCCTAGAAAGGCCTGTGGGGATGGGGAAATGCTGATAGGATGGGTGAGAGCCAACACACATGGCTATTACAGAGCGTGATAATCTCCATAAAGGGCAAACATCCAAAACGGTGATTCAAGGTCACAATCCACCATTGGAGGCTCATTTCCCAGGACTCACTACTCAAGAATGTCCCCAAACATGGCTCAGGCCCATCCAGCCTATGGTTTTTCTTTCATAGTTCCTCTGTTGGGAGAACCCAGCTCTCATGGATCAATGGCTACTTCCAATGCAGCCTTCCCAGGTCTCTCACTTTAGACAGTGCTAGCTTTCCCCAACTTGGAACTGCCGTACCCTATGCTTTGGAATTTCTCCTCAGACCCAAACAATAGTAAGGGAATTTCAGATCAGTTCTCTCCATCTATCTTGAGAGTTCCTGTTAATTCAACTTCATTCTCCCTTCCCTGTGCATGATGGGTACAGTATCCATTTTCCCATTTAAACATGGCAGTGTGATGAGGAAGGTCTGGGTGAGTCCAGCAACTGTTACAGAGTGGTTAACTTGGGACCTGGAACAGGGCCATCTGGCCAACTGGTGGTCCTGTTTCTTCTTGTTGATCTCAAGACAAATTCCTTAACCTCATCCTTAAAATCAAGATAATGGAGGTGGAGAGAATCACTGGGTTAATATATCAAAGCCCTCAGAGCTGTGCCTGCTCCCCCAAATATCCGAAATAGTCAGGTATTATTATTGCAGTTATTATTAGGAGCTACTGGGACGTGCCTGTAAACAACTCCTCACACCCAAGCAAAGCTGGTCAGTCAGACAGACAGACAGACACACACACACACACACACACACACACACACAGGGTCAACACAGCCACACTTAGAAGGACTATAACCCCATTTTAGAAATGAGCAGAGGTTCAGGGAAGTCAGAAGCATTCCAGTCATTCATTTAACAAAACTCTTGTTAAGCCATTCATTTCTCTGTGTCAGGCACTGCTTCTCCTCCCATATCAGATTTATTGCATCTTCAGAGGAGGCCTGGGGGCTGTGGTTTTTGTAGTTGTTTGTTTTGTTTTTGGTGCTAGATTGAACCCATAACCTTGCACATGCTAAGCCTGTGCTCTACCACTGAGCTATACTCCTAGCCCCTAAGGGCTGGGTATTTTATTTTATTTATTTTTTATTTTCTGTCACTACTGAGGATTGAATTCATGGCCTTCACACTGAGCTACATTCCAACTCTTTTTAAAGTTTTCACTTTGAGGCAGGGTCTCACTAAGTCACTTAATTAATTGCCCAGACTAGGCTGGAATTTGTGACCCTTCTGCCTCAGCCTTCCAGAGTGCTTGTACTATAGGTGTGTACCACGCCACACTTTTAGCTTTTTTAAAAATTAAGTTTATTGGTACAGTTTAGATATACATAATGATCAGAGTTTTAGCTTTTTTGAAAGAGGATTTTACTATGGAGTCCAGGATAGCCTTAAACTCATTATGTATTCCAGGCTGGCCTTGAACTCATGGTGATCCTCCTGCTTCAGCTTCCTGAGTGCTGGGATTACAGGCATTGGATTCCACACCTGGATAGAGCTGTGTTTTGTATAAGAATTCATAGGTGATTCTCAGACTTGGCAAATTAGAGAAAATGTTCGGATTCTTAGACACTAAGGCAAGCATCTTATGATGTTCCCAGTAGGTTAATTTGGGACACTATCTTCTAGTAGTCGATCGGCACAGCACACACTGTCCTGATTAGCTGAGTATAAATCTCAGTTTGCCACACACAGGCTGCATGCCCTCAGGAAAGTTATTTAATCTATCAAGGCTTTATCTATAAAATAGGGCTAATAATAGTTTCTACCTCAGAGTTGTGAGAATTAAATGAGTTATCTGCCTGAAGTGGTTGGAATGGTGCCTATCACACAGTAACTATTACAAAGCATGAGCCGGTATTAATGTGCCCGGTGTAGACAGACAACAGACAGAAGGCTGGGAGTGGTGGATCTGATGCTCCTCAGCCCAGGATTGGCTCTGCCTACAGCGTGGGCAGCATCTGTCTCTTTGGGGAGACTCACCACCTGCTCCTTTCTGCTGGAAGAGGTTTCCTGAGCCAGGGAATTCCCTCCCGTGGCGACTGACAGCAGCTCCTGGCATTCTGATGCCAGATGCTCTGCCCACAGTAGCAGCAGAGAGAATTAGATCTCATCTTGGAGTCAAGGCCAGCCTAGGAAGACAGGCAGGTTTAGGAGTGGGAGTGTCAGTTTAGGAGTGGGGGTGCCCACTTAGGAAGGCCAGAAATGGGAGGAGAGTGCAGACTCTGTGAAGCTCCACTCCACACCCTGGGCCAGCTTTGGCTTGAGGGTAGTGCTGCAGACAGGGGAAGGGTGGGAGCCCAGGGAGGACAGGCAGGATGCCAGGGTGTCTGCCAGCCCTCCAGGACGCTCAACTTGGCTCCCCGCCTTCCGGCAGGCAGCAGGGAAGCTGTTTTGTTTAGGCATTAACTGGGCAGGCTGTGGGAAAATAGGCAGCCTGGCTTCCTATGTTGTGCAGGGTTTGCTCCCTTCACAGGCCAGCTCATGGGGGTAACAGGGCTGCCACCCCTGAGCCTGCTGTTCTGCCCCACAACTCCACTCCCATCCCTGCCTGACCCTCCTTCTCCACCTCAGCCCAGAGGCTCCCCTCCATGGAAGGGACCCCCCAGACTGGTAGTACCCTACGCTTCCCAGCTGGGCCTTTGAGAAACTCCATGATGAAGTCCTGTGTTACAGAGGAGGAAACCATGGCTGAGAGACGCAGGGACTTCCCAGGTCCTCGTAGTGAATCAGGGGCAGAAGTGGGACCACAGTCAGGCTCAACTTCCCCCCACGGGAATTCTTCTTTTTTATGTTTTATTTTAAAATTTACAAACAAAACCAGAACAAAATAAAGGAAAAGTCAGACAAAGGAAAACTCACATCTAATGGCCAGCATGGTTGCAGGCACTTTATAAACATTCCCATTCAATTCTTACCATGACCATGCAAAAAGCTATTATTTCCCTTTTCTAGTCAAGGGAATCTGACTGAAAAGAGCTTTTAAGACTGATCAAGAACTGAAAGCCAAGCAGGAAAGGAACCATACCTGTAACCCAGGTTTTCCAAATCCAAAGCCCCAGAGGCCTCATCCTTTTGCCCAAACCCCGACTCTTCTCACTGATGTGTGGTTTTTAGAAGCGTGGCCACAGTGCAGCTTACTGTAAAAGGTTCCCACCTGGGCATGGTCATGAACATCTGCAATCCCAGCATTCTTGAGGCTGAGGCAGGAGGATCATAAGTTGGAGGCCAGCTTGGGCTACACAGTGAGTTCAAGGCCAGTCTGAACTACCTAACAAGACCTTGTCTCAAAACAAACAAACAAACACACACACACACACACACACACACAAACAAAGGCTCCTATCAGCATCCAACATAGGGAATCACTCAATTTCCCCTGTGCATCCCAAGATGGCAGTCCTGGCTAGACAGATTGCATACCTCATGCTCAGCCTTCTGAACATCATATACTTGATATTTCATTTAACCTGCACAGCAGCTGCCCTTGGAAAAATGTAGGACAGGATTTGTTATTACCATCTTATAGGTGTGAAAACAGGCTGAGAGGTATGTTCCAGAGATCACAATCAACAAATGCACAGCAAAAACAGGGCTGGAACTTTGGGTTCTTGTCTCCTGACAGCAATGTTAAAACCATGTGCCTGCCAGCTCTTCTCACAGCCCTGGGACTCAGTGCTCATCCTCCTACCCTCTAAATTGTAATAATTTCCAGCAGGGGCACCAATTGATCAGATAATTCTCTGCCCCAGTGCCTGCCTCTTAGGGATTTGCTCTGGCCTTAGATACTTGCTACCATCTGGTGGAGGGGAGGGTCCTGGGCCCCTATGACTTTCCTGGGCTTGAATGTCCTATTCACTACTGTGACCTTTGGTTTGTGTGTGGAGATTGGGAGCACATGGAGGGTAGAGCCTGGGTCTCACACCAGAGACCTGCTCATGCCTAAGCTCAGAAGGAGTTTGTTGAATGACACTGGAGGGAATCCAAGGCCAATTCTGCCACAAACTCACTGTGTGCCCTGGGGAGAGCCCCTGCCCTCAACCAATGGCCCCTGACCTTGAAGTCTCATCCCACTTTTTGTGCTGGATCCCCTTTTGAGAGCTTCCTAGAGAGGAAGATAGGCACACTCTCCCAGCTGACTAGAGGGCTGGGTTGAGGGAATTAACTTAGAGAGGAGCAAACACGGGCAGTTGAGGGTAGAAAAAGGGGACTGGAATAGGAAGGAGGTGAATGGAGTGGGGGCCACAGACTGCATTGTCTGTTGTGGTGTCTCCAGCAGGGCTTGGTGGGCCCTGTGGCACAGTGGGAATGGGATTAGTGACCCACAGTGGGAGGAGTGACAGACGAGAGGGAGTGAAGAGGGCTGTGGCATGTTCTCTGGAAAGGGCCTTACATGCAGTGTTAGGCTGTCCTGGGTACCTGCTCTGGACCTGGAGTGGGTGCTGCTCCTATTGTAGCCATACTAAGGGGATTCTGCATACTCCTGCCCCTTCCTCCTGGATCCCTAAGGAATACTGAAATAGGTGGCTTTTCATGCCCACTTATATCCCTGTACTGGCCAGCTTTTGATCTGATTTAACCTTCCTGGGAGAAGGGCACTGCAGCTGAGGTGGGGGCACAGCTTCAGAGCCAGAAAGAGCAGGTGCTGAGCCTGGCTCTTATTAGCTGTGTGGCCTTGGCAAGGGCATTTTCACTTTTGAGTCTTTGAAATCTGTAAAATGGGGGTTTTATGTATTATGAGAGCTCATTGGAAGGGTTAGAAACAACATCAATGGAATGCCTATTGCAGTGTTTGTTATAACTTTTTTTTTTTTGGTCTTTTTGAGACAGGGCCTCCCTATGCAGTTCAGGCTGGCCTGGAGCTCACTTTGTAGCCCAGGTGGGTCTTGAACTTGCAAGGATCCTCCTGCCTCAGCCTCCCGAGTGCTGGGATTACAGGCATGCGCCACCATACTTGGCTCTATTAGGCAGAATGTTAAACATACACACTCGAAGAAATACAGTATAGGTCCTGGAGAGAGCGACACAGTGGTTTCTCAAACTGGGGACATTTATGTTTGTTTTTGAGAGGGTGGAAACCTATGAAATTTTTCAGTCTACAGGAAGTTCTGTTTTGGTTCTTGGTTTTTGGAAAAAGGAAAGCTGACCCATAGAAAGATAATGGCCCATTCATAGGAAAAAGCCTATTTCGCAGAAGAAAAGAGGTGGTTTATTCACAGGTGAAAGAGGGCCATTGGCACATAAAAAGAGAATGGCTGTACCTACTTGCAGGCAAAAAGAAACTGCCCAAGCTTATTGTATCTTGGGAGAACATTAAAAATAAATTAAGCTGGGTCACTATCCTGAATCCTTATTTTTAAAATTATGATTTTCCTTGTCTCATTTCTACCTATCTTTATTTCTTCTATCCCACATTATTACCCCCACTTCGCCCGGGGGGGGGGGTCTGAGAGTCAGTCTTTTTCTGTTTCTGGCTGAGAAGGGGAGTTGACCCTGCCCAGTCAGGGGTCAAAAGTCTCACTCTGACTGATCTAAAGGAGACAAAGGAAGATGGGTTTTGTTATTTGATGAACCATACTCTTTTCCCTAATTCCTTTAAATATTCTTGATAGAGGACCACTCTTCCATTCCTAGTGGAAGAATTGGGGTGTGTTCCCAAACCCATCACCTCAGGGCAAGTCAGTTATCTTCACTGAGCTTCCAGTTCATCTGCAAAAATGTAAAAAATAATACTCATAATGTTATAGTGAAGATTGTCCCAGAAAATGGTATGAAAATTTAGGGTCTGGAAAAGGTACTTGATAATAATAAAATTTATTTATTTTTTGGTCTTTTTGAGACAGAGTTCTTGCTATGTAGTTCAGGCTGGTCTTGAGCTCACTTTGTAGCCCAGGCTAGTCTTGAACTCACAGTGATCCTCCTGCCTCAGCCTCCCAAGTGCTGGGATTACAGGCATGTGTCACCGCGCCCAGCCGATAATAATAAAATTTAAGCTTTACCCCTCTTTTCTTTTTTCAGGGCTGGGCGAGAACCCAGGGCCTTGCACATGCTAGGCAAGTGCTGTGCCACTGAGTTATGTTCCCAGTCTTCCCTAAATGTCTGTCTAACTTACTTACTTTCTTTTTTTTTCTTTACAGTACTGGAGATTGACCCAGGGCCTTCACACTGAGCTATATCCCAGTCTTTTTTGAAAATTTTGAGACAAGGCTTGCTAAGTCACTAGATTATTCAGACTGGGCTTGAATTTGGCAATCCTCTTGCCTCAGCCTCCCAAAGTACTAGGATTATAAGCATGTACCACCACACGTGGATCTAAAATCACATTTTTGAAAGCAGTCAGACAATACCCATCTGGTATTGTCCTTAGCTCTTAATAAAACCTCCAAAGGAAATCATTTCAGGAAGTCACTGTTACTCCTTGTGTTTTTTTTTGTGTGTGTGCTGGGAATCAAACTCAGGGCCTTGTGCTTGCCAGGCAGACACTTGTGCTGCTGAGCTATATCCCTGGACCCACTGTTACTCCTGACTTCAGAATAATGGTAAATCAAGCAGAGGTGCCCTCCTAAATTAATAAAACAGGCTGGATGTGGGGGTGCATGCCTATAATCCTAACACTTGGGAGGCTGAGGCAGGATTGCTGAGAGTTTGAAGCCAGCCTGGCCTTGATAGTGAGTTTACAGCCAGCTTGAACTAAATAGTGAGACACTGTCTCAAAAACCAAACCGAACCAAACCCAAAACAATCCCCCATTCAAATCAATCAATCAACCAAATGAACAAAACCCCAGGATCTGACTTTATGTATGAAGAGCCTGTTAACTTGTAGGCTCATTCACTTTAGTTGAGTCCCAGTGAAGCTCCAGCAGATCAGTGGCCTAAGTCTCCCAAGTTCCAGAAGCTTTATATACCCGGTACTTAATTCCCTAGCAAATCTTTGTTAGCATCTTCTGTGTGCAAGACACTGCATTTGGGGAAGTGCTGTTACCCATCCATACTAGTTCAGAGTCATTCATAGGATGGTTGATCTGGAACTTGGGCTTGGTGAAGCCTAGTCTGATTCTATCTTGCTCATCCCTATACATATCCCCAGTGCTTGGCACAAATCAGAACCTCAGTAAATACTTCTTCAATGAATGATGGAGCAATGACAATTTATTGAGCACTGACTGTGTGCCAAACACCGCAGTAGGAGAAATCTTAATCGATACCACAAGCCTCTCAGAATGGTATATCTTTTTTGTTTTGGAGTCAGGGTCTCGATAAGGAGTTCAGGCTGGCCCTCAGCTCACTCACTATGTAGCCCTGCCTGGCCTCAAATGTTCAGAAACACTCAGGAATCCTCCTGCCTCAGAGTGCTGAGATTACAGGAGTGTGCCATCATGCCCCAATATAGCTCCATTTTATAAGTGAAGAAACAAAGCCTGAAAGACGGGAAGTGACTAGTCCAAGGCTTCATAATAACTCATTGAAAACTGCAGCCCAGCCTTGCTAACTCTGGCCTAGGCTCTAGCTGGGGCCTCTCAGTGGTTAGCGTTCTGGGTCTCCACCTACAGGTTTCCTCCCCTTAGGCCTTTCCTGATCTAATTGAGGACTTCGGTGGAGGGCCGAATTTTGAATAGCCTCCAGGATACCAGAAATATCAGGGTGAAACTCCTAGTTTAGACAAATCTGACTGAAGTACAGCTCTGATTATACCACTTCCCTGCACAACAATCTAGGCTAACTCAACATAAACAAGCTAGGTTCAAGTTCCAATTTCTGGCCACGTGGACATCTGGCAGTGTACCCTAGTTTACCCAGGCCTCACCCACCTTCCTCTTTTGCCTGAACTACACTTCTGAGAACAGCTGTCTGGGACTCCTAACTTCTGAAAAAATTGTGGGGTTAATCGAATTTGGGAAACTCCCCGGGGAGGGGAAGAGGCATTTCCCCCTTCCAAGGACCTTATGGGAGGCTGACACCACTCCCTGCAGAGAGGCTGGACAGAGCAGGAAGGTATCACTCAGCGAGTCGGGCGCAGGCTGGGTGCAGTGGATCCAGCAGCCCTAACTCTCAGACAAGGGTTTCCTCCAGGGCTCCTGCTGCCTCCTCTACTTTTTACCGATGGTTCTCATCCTCTTTTTTCTTTCTTCTTTTTTTCCCAGTAATGAGGATCAACCCAGGGCCATGCACATGCTAGGCAAGTAGCTCTATCACTGAGCTACACTTTCAGGCCCAGTACCGTTTCTTTCGTTTTTTGTTTTTTTTTTTCGGCTTTTTTTTGGTACCAGGACTCCAACTCACGACTTTGCGCTTGCCGGGCAGGCGCTGTGCCGCAGAGCTAAATCCCCAGCCCCTACCTGTTTCTTTCTAATCCACATACTCGTCCTGACCCAGAGATTCTAGTCTTGCTGTGTGATCGTCAGAAAATGTCTACTCTTTGGCTTTTAGTTTCCCCATTTGTGAGACGGAAGCCCTGGCTTTAAGACCCCTCTGCTTCCTTCCAGCACTGCGTTTGTGATCTTTAACTTGAGTGTCCGATGGCAGAGAGCCCTTTTCTCTTTCGCAGGGCAGCCGCTCACCTCCTTTTTTCCCCCACCCCCTTTCGCAAAGGCCTGACACCTGCGGGCAGTTGTATGCGGTCTACCGTGCTCAACCCTTACAGCTGGCAGGGAAGGGGGACGTTGATGGACCGAGAAGAAGCAGAATACTTAAGGATCCCGATGCCACGGGCATGCTGCCCGCTCCCCAATGTAAAAAAAAAAATCTCAAGAGAGCGTCGCCCCCCAAACCTCCCACACCCCAACACAAACGCTGCAGCAGCCAAAGCCGGCAGGAGGCGGGGGCGGCCTGTGCGCGTGCGTCGGCGCAGAGCCTTCTCCCGCCCACGTGCGCGCCCCCGCGGGCTGGCGGGAAAGCGCGCGGGAAGCCCCCAGCAAGCTCACCGTGTAGGGGAGGAGGACGGGAGGCGTTTGGAACGTGCCACTCTCCGAGAGGAAGGGGGAATTTTCGCGCTCCGCTAGCGTTTCTACCCTCCCACCCGAGGACCAATCCGTTAGATCACCCCGTCCGCTGCCGCGGTACGGAGCCCCGCCGCAGTACGAGGCCTCGTCCCTTCCTTGCAGGCTGGCCCGGCCCGCGAACCCGGCGGTGGACTGAGCGGTCCCCTCCGCCGCCGGAGCGGGGCGCTGTGCTCGCGGTGAGGCCGGAAATTCCCGTGGCCTGACTGGTGGAGCACTAGCGGGGAGCGCGGCCCCGCCTTCCTCCTCCCGGGCCGGGCGGGGGCGTTGGGCACCGCGAGGGCCGGGCTGCCCGAGTGGGTGGAGAGGGCAGGGGGCAGCGGAGCCGGCGGCGGGCGGGGTGCGCGGACGACGCGGCTGCGCCTTACCCGCTGCTCCCTGCGCTGGGAGACCCTTGCGCCCCCGCTCCCGGCCCCCGCCCCCTCGTGGTCTCCGCCTCCTTCCCTCACACACCCCCCGGGCCGCAGGCCTTCGCGGCGCTCCTCCTCTCTTTCCCCATACTCGCTGGAACCTGGATCCTCCTGCTGCCCGCCGGCCTTGCCGCCTCCGGGGCGAGTCCTCCTGCTGGGGTTCTCCTTTCACACACGCGCGCCCTCGCTCGCTGGGCCGCCCCCTCCTCGCAAGCCCTCTTCTTTCTCGTCCTTCCTAACGCCGCCGTCGGGGGAGGATTGATGTCCCTTCAGCATCATGCAGCCACCGCCGAGGAAGGTAGGACGCGGCCGGGGGGCTTTGGGGTTTTGCGGGGTGGGATGCATACTAGGAACGCTGCTGGGGCGACCTCTGCGCCCCCTCCCCCTTCCCGCAGGGGGCCGTGACCGCTCTCGCCTCTGGCTTGTCACTGAGTTGCTGCGGGCTCCAGGCGAGGGACGCGTGTGTGAAATGTCTTTCCCATGGAGGGGTGGTCGGGGCTGGTCTCTCCCACCTCCTTGAAGACCCCCAGGCATTTCACAAGAGTTTCAGGCGTGCATTTGCCTGTGTGCGCCTTCATGGCAGTGCTGCCCGCTGCAAAGTGCGTTCTCGGGGCTGCACCGAGGAGAGGCGGGTGTGGGGGGAACCCCTGCAGATTTGCAGAGCCTTGTGCGTGTATGGTTGTTTAGTCTGCACCAGGTTTGAGCCCTCCGGCCGCTTATTGCCACCCCTGCCCATTTGCAAATTTGCAGGGAATTTGTTCTTTGCCTAGCCCAAAGGGTTGGCCTGCTTTTCCCACGGGGTTGCGGAAAAGAAGTTGGAATAGTCACCGCCCTTCCACCCCAGGGGAAAGCAAATTAAAGATTGAAGGGGTCCTGCCTTTCTGTCCCCATTCTTGCCCCGCCCCTGGGCAGGGGGCGAGGAGGAGGTGGCGCTGTCTCCAGGAAAGCGAGAACCCGGTTTTGCGTGGTGTGTGCTCCACGATCTGGGCTTGGATGGCCAGGGTGGGAGTGACCGGTATACTCCTGGCTTGTCAGCAGCTTCCCCGCTGCGCCCTCCGACCGCTTTCCCAGGGGCTGAGGTTGTGTCCTTGTCCTTATAATCCTGTTGCTGGATACCTAGTGTCTACTTTGGACAGTAGATGGAGGAGGCCGTTCTGACCTTCCCTCCTGGGCAAACATTTGCCGAATGCCTAACTCACCCATGTCTGCTGCTGCTTCTTTTTCATAATCCGGGCTTCTCCAGTTAAATGAGACCTTTTCTTTTTCGTAATACACCTTCATCCCTCTGGTTAGCCCGGTTCCGGTGGCTAGGATTCCACCACGGTAACCTGGAATCCTGGGGTCCGGCCTGGCGGGGCGAGGCTCTGGCCAGCTGGCATTTGCGATTCTCACAGTTTGAAGTGGAGCCGCCACGGGGCCTGGCTTGCTGGGTTAGTTTAAAAACCTTGCGTATGCTGGAAGGTCACTTTTGCTTTTTCCTTTGTGAGGAAGAGATTGTGATTTGATGTGCTGTCAGTGAGTGGAGGTATCATCCTGAGACTGTGCTTCCTTGAAGCCATTATGGAGTAATTTATGTAGTTGATTCCTGCATATTGTTTCATGATTGTGTAGATTTTAGTCACTAGGTATTAGTAGTGTTAATGCTTTTTTCTCCCATCTGCATTTTGCTCTTCTCCTGGTGGTTAATGTCTGAATGTTTTTTGGAAGAAACAGAAGACAGGCTGTTTTAAAACTGTAAGGCCTAGATGTGTGCTGAGCTTATGCATGAAATAAAATGATTGGCAGTTTATTTAATCTGTAATTTTTATACTCATATATTTTCATTTAGCCTGTTTTTTTAATTAAGTAGGTATCTTCAGGAATAAAATTAGATGACATATGGGCTTATGGTCTTCAGGGAGAGATGAACAAGAAATATATATTCTGACAAATGTTAAGTGTTTTTCTTAAAATTTTTTGATTCAAGTTGTAATAAGGCCTTCATGAATATATGGTGTATTTTAGGTGAAAGTTACACAAGAACTGAAAAATATTCAAGTTGAGCAGATGACAAAACTTCAAGCCAAACATCAAGCAGAATGTGATTTGCTGGAAGATATGAGGTAAGGCTGTAGTAAATAGTTTGAGAACTTCTGTATCTCTGTTTCAAACAACCTTTGAGTTGAAAGCCCCAGGATCTGATGATGGAATTTCCTTTTGGATTTCCTGCTTTACGGCTGTTAGAACTTTGACTCAGCTGGAAATTATAACTGGAACTAACACAATACAAACTTTTTTCTTTCGGTGGAGGGACCTATACTCTGCTCATACTGTTATATAAAACAAAAGTCTTAAGTCTGTTAGACTATAATCATTGAAGTAAAAGTTCTTGCATTTTTTCACTGAATTATACAATTATTTACTGATTTTAATAATTTTACAGATTTTTAAACTGACACCTGATTTATGGCCAATTTCTTGGGTGAACTAGTTAACCCCAGATGATTATATGCTAATACTATATGTTCTAAAATATGACAGATATCACTTTAGATGTTTAATTTGGTGAGAACTGTGTTCATTATATTTTGTTATTGAAGTTGTATATATTCGTAATCAAGGTAAATTTGAATATAATAGGTAAAACTCTTTACTAATATGGTAAAAATGAATTATCTTTCAGCTGGGTTTGGTAGTGCATGTCTGTAATCCTAGCACTCTGTTTTTTTTGTTTTGTTTTGTTTTGTTTTTCTTCTCGTACCAGGAATTGAACTCAGGACCTGGTGCTTGCCAGGCAGGCACTTTGCCGCTAAGCTAAATCCCCAGG
This sequence comes from Chinchilla lanigera, assembly GCF_000276665.1. NCBI lineage: Eukaryota > Metazoa > Chordata > Mammalia > Rodentia > Chinchillidae > Chinchilla > Chinchilla lanigera. The sequence continues at coordinate 18,346,510 of NW_004955414.1, forward strand.
CCCAATCCTAGCACTCTGGGAGGCTGACGCAGGAAGATTGTGAATTTGAGTGCAGCCTGGGTAATTTAGTGACTTAGCAAGATCCTGTCTCAAAGTGAAAAAGAATTGGTGATGTAGCTGAGCCTGAAGTCCCTGGGTTCAATCCCCAGTACTGCCAAAAAGAAAAAAGAAAAAAGAGAGCGAAGAATATTTTTCTTTATAGAGGAAAGCATGATTTATTTCATTGAGGGAAATGCCATTCAACAATCCCTTGGTACAGACTGATAGTTCAACAGGTATTTCTGTGAAGGCTGGAAGAGTCTTTGCCTGCTGAAATGGAGCAGCTGCAGTTCTTACTCTCTTCTGCTAATGCAGTTATGAGATTGAAATTGGGCCTGTAAGCCCCATGAGTTACCTGTTTGTCTTATGGCACAGTAACTTCACATTTACATTGGTTTCATTAAAAGAATTAATTGTATGTTCTTATAATAAAAGTACATATTTGAATAGCTCAATTGTTTATAGTTTGAAGATTTTAGTTTAAGAAATTTCTTTTTTCCTTCCCCCATATTTAACTTAGCTACTATTTATAAATCATTTTTTCTGTATATCTTTTTTTCCTCTTTTTCTGTGTGTGTGTCTGTGTATATGTGTATGTATATATGTGTGTGTTACTGGGGATTGAAACCAGGGCTTTTACACTGAGCTATATGTGCAGTTGTGTGTCCCCCAAGCCCCCACTTTAATTTAAGACAGGGTCTCACTGAGTTGCTAATTTGCCCAGGCTGGACTCAAACTTGCAAGCCTCTTGCGTCAAGCTTGGAGTGCTGGGACTACAGGTGTACACCACCATGCCTAGCTGCTGTGTACCTTCTTTTGGGATTTCTGATTAAGGCATATAAATCTACCTTATCCGTCTTGGATATAACAAGATTGTCATTTTTATGACTGAAAAGTACTCTATTTTGATTTTATATTTGTTTTCTCTTTCTCTCTTCCTTTTTTTATTTTTAATTTTCTCATGTGTACAAGGACTTTTTCCTCCTCCAGTACTGGGGATTGAACCTAGGATCTTCACACTTAGTTACATTCTAGCACTTTAATTTTTTTTTTTTTTCAATTTTGAGGCAGGGACTTGCTATGTAGTTCAGACTGACCCTGAAGTTGCTATGTTGCCCAGGCTGACTTCACACTGATGGTCTTCCCTCTTGAGTGCTGGGATAACAGATGTGAGCAGGATTTTTTTTTAAAGTAGAGCTGGCTATTGAACCCAGGGCCTCTTGCATGTTAAGCACATGCTCTACTGCTGAGCTACATCCTCAGTCCGTGTAAAGAAGTTTTTAGATTTAAAAACTCCTGTGCAGGATATTTGAAACTCTTCATGTGGTTAAACATGATTTTAAACATCTGTTAAGTGTATCAGTATACTTTAGTAGAAATCTAGATGAAGGAAGTAATCAATTTTCAGAAGCATTTCAGGAAGGCAAAATTAGTGAAGATCCTGTGTGCAATATAGGTCATAGATGATTAAATCCTATTGATGGTTTCTTCTAAAAGACTTCTTGATTTCATTCTTTTCTCTTTCTCTTGATGCCTGCATGTTGGTGCAGGAGGCTAAGATTGAGAATATGGACATTGGAATAAATCAGTCTTAGGTTTGTGTCTAGGCCCTGTCACACTTTTATGTATGCTGACTTTTTAAAAATGACTTAATCTTTCTAAACTTCATTTTTCTCTTTTGTAAAATGGGGCAATAATGACCTTCATTCTTAAGGATTGTGCAAATCAATTGATCGTACTTTTTTTTTTTTTTTGAGGTGGGGTCTTGCTATTTAGGTCAGGCTGGCCTCACACTTGCTGCAATCCTCCTGCCTCAGCCTCCTGAGGACTGACAAACAGGCATATGCAACCACACTTAGCTTAATAGTACATTTAAATGTGGCTACATTAAGCTAAGTTGCTCCTACAGCTACTGTTTAGTTGTTGTATTATTGCTGATCCATCACATTCTCTTTACATCATTATAGTAATATCCTAATTATCACAGCAGTGTCTTGTATTCCCCAATCTCTTCTTTTTAATCTATCTTCCACATTGCCACCAGTTAGCTGCCAGTTAGTTTTCATTATCTGTGGTTCTCTGTGGCTTTCTGGATAAAGGTCAACCACCTTGTCATAGCCTACATGGCCCTCTTTAAGCTTTCTTTTCTGTCTTAATTATTAGTGTTTCAAGCACTTGCATTCGTCCTCCTTATTTCTTCTGCTATGGCCACTCAGGGCATCTGATTATCTGTGTACCCTCCACTCATGCTTTTGTTTGCACTCTTGTGGTACCCTTCCTCCCACTTTTTCACCTGGCAAGTTTAGGCTACCACTACTTCTGGAGGTTAATTGTTCTTTGTAATCTCAAACAGATTTCACTTTGCATATGTTTCTGGCTTTGAATTTAGAATCTAAGTCTTACCAAGTTTTTTATCTTTGAACCTTTAGTTTAGGTTGGCAGAATTACCAAGTGAATGTTACTGGTTATATTTAAGTGTATCTTATTTGTTCTTGGATGAGATACTGTCTTTTTCTTTCTCTCTCTCTCTTTTTTTTTTTTTTTGTCTTTTTGAGACAGGGTCTCACTATGCAGTTCAGGCTGGCCTTGAGCTCTCTTTGTAGCCCAGGCTGGTCTCGAACTCGCAATGATCCTCCTGCCTCAGCCTCCTGAGTGCTGGGATTACAGGTGTGTACCACCATGCCTGGCAAGGATGAGATACTTTATAAGCTCTGTTTGTAGGGGACTGTAGGGTATCTGTTGAGCTTGCATTACACTTTGATTCATGTAGACACTTTAAATATACTGTGCTATTTGAGGTAGGGTTTATTTGTTTGTTTGTTTGTTTTTGTTTTTCTCCGGTACCAGGAACCGAACTCACGACCTTGCGCTTGCCAGGCAGGCGCTTTTGCCGCTGAGCTAAATCCCCAGCCCCTGAGGTAGGGTTTATATATAAAATGTAAATGCAGACATTGGGGTTGTTCAAAGATTAACAGATTATTATTTTAAAGGAATCAATGTGTTCTTCTATTCATTGCCATATAATTGTGAATAGAATACTGTATTATCTGCTAAAACATGAGATTAGGTCACTCTCTGGCTCTCTCGATCTGTGTATGTGTGTGTGTGTGTGTGTGTGTGTGTGTTTCACTGATTTAAGAGCTTTAATTCTTAGTGTTTGCTGTGGCTCAAGTATGCCTTGGAGTTTAACACATTTTATGAAATAAGGTGACCATGGTGTATGTTACCAAATATTGCTACATAATTCAACTTTGTAAAAACTAGGATCCCTCCCCCCCACCGCCCTTATCATACAGAGCAAATGAAGGTGCTGAACTTTTTATTTGGTTTCATTTAATGGGAAATGCTGCATATTCCCTCTGTGGAAATACTGTACAGCACCTTATGAACTATTATAGCCATCTGTGAGTATCTTTCAAAATGTGTTTTGTAGAAAATTTTCAGTTCCACAACTAGTAACTAAGGTATTTTTTTTTAGACAGGGTCTGGCTTTATAGATCTGGCTGACTTTGAACTCACTGTGTAGTTCAGGCTGGCCTCAAACTCATAAGAATCCTCCTGCCTCAGGCTTCCAGGTGCTAAGATTACAGGTGTACACTTCCACACCTGCTGGAGTGAATTTTTTTTGAGACAGGGTCTTGCTTTGTAGTACAGGCTGGCCTTGAATTTGTGATATAGCCCAGGCTAGCCTCAAATTGCAATCCTCCTGCCTCAGCTTCTCGAGTGCTAAGGCGTGCATCACCATGCTCTGCCAGAATGATTGTTTTTGTGCTGCTCACAAACTCAGTAAGCCTGTAAATGTACTTAAAATAAATAAGGTAATTGTTCATCTTTTAAAAATTCTTACCAGTCAGGCCTTTCCTATACATGCTATCTTGGTTATACATACATAAATTTGATTACATTAATAAGAGAAATATTTGAAATTGACATTCAAGTGAGCAGGAACATCCCAAGTTATGTTTATTATCACTTTATTTTTTAGTGCCAGTGATTGAACCCAGGGTCTTGTGCATTTAGTATGCTCTACCACTGAGCTACATACCCAGCCCCTTCCCAATTTTAAACATGCTGCAATTGAGACTAGCTTGGTAAATTGACTTCTAAATTCATTCCGCATAAGCAAACAACTGTTTGTGGATACAGAAATGAGAAAGGCCAAGATCTATCTTATTCGGATTATACGCTACAGAATGCTTTAAACTAGACCCAACATTTTTGCCTTCATTCAAACCATAATAGTCCTGAAAATATAGGAAAGTTCTATTCAGTGAATGTATCCTTCAGGTTTCCATTTCAGCAAAATTAGCACAAATGTGTGTGTGTATATATGCATGTAAACAGTATATATTGTATATTGTTTAAAAATTTAGTGACAGTAACAAAGGCTGTCTCCCAAAATCCCATTCAAAGCATTTGAAGATAATAGAATTCCAGCCAAAGAAGCTTTTCTGCCTGTCTGCTTTCTGCTGCTTTGAGGAGTACATGCTTTTCAGTGAGGAGCATAGCAATAAAAAATGGTGCATGATAAAAAAGTTGGATCTGTATTCTGTTTTTGAATCATGAGTTTCAATTTTCAGCAGGAAAGTTGTGTGAGCTATAGTAATCAAGGATACTGTAGTTCAAATAAAAAGAAAATTATTTAATGTTACTAAATTACAACATATTGCTTATAAATAAGGATGCACATAAAATTGAATTATAAAAAGCTATTTAAAAGCATAGACATTTTCACTTCAAGTCCTTATGAAGTATAAGACTAGCTTTCTAAAAATATACCTTTTAAATGTATTGTATTGGGACAAATAGTAGGTATAGCTCCATTATGTGTCTTTTTAGATTTTGAACATTTTCATGACAATTCCTTTAGAAATGAGAGTAGAATGGAAAATTTAGTTTCATCAGATTTTCTTTTAATCCTGTCTTATAGCTATCATGATAAACTTCTTTTTTAGGATGTCATACTATTTATATAAGCTGATATGGAAGAAGCTGTGTGTTTTCATGAGGTGACTGGAAAGGTGGATCTCAAAGCAGTCCCTTCACTCCTGTGTAGCTGTTGAATTTAGGTTTCTGATTTGCTTTTTCTTTTCTCTTTTTTCTCTTCAGTGGTACATGCTGAGCATCTGCAATATGAAAATCTGAAATTGTCCACTCAAAAGGTTGACTATATGTAAATATTCAAAAATTGGAAAAGCTCTGAAATCTGAAATACTTCTGGGTCAAAGTATTTTGAATAAGGGATGTTCAGCCTGTAATACTGAGTTGAAAGTAGGGACCTGTCTGCCCTTGGTATTCATGATGTTAGCTGTTTTGAGGAGAGCGATGGTTTGTCTGGCTTTTCTAGTCTGTTCTACCAAGTGGGATGACCTTTGGAAAAAAATTTTAAGAAAGCTCCTTGTGAGAGTGCATACCAGTAATCTCAGCACTGTAGGAGGCTGAGGCAGGGGGATCACAGGTTTGAGCCCAGCCTGGGAAACTTAGCAAGACCCTGTCCTAAAGAAAGGAAGAAAGAAAGAGAGAGAGAGAAAGCGAATGTAGTTCAAAGTGAAGGCCTTGAGTTCAATCCCCAGTATTACCATAAATCAATCAATCAATCATTAGCAAGTTTTCAATTTGGGCTTTAATATGTTACATTGTATAGAATCTGCCTCCATTTCCTTTCACTGCTTCCTGCCCTAGAATTCTTCAAAATAAAGCTCCTTCCCTATAGCCTCTGCCACTTTTCTGTTCCTGTGAATTCACCCAGTACGTTTAATGGGTTTTTCTTCTTTTTTTCTGGATTTAATCCAGGGCCTGGTGCATGCTAGTCAAGTGCTCTACCAGTGAGCTATGTCCCCAGTCCTTTTTGTTTATTTTGAGAAAGAGTCTTGATATGTTGCTGAGGCTGGCCTTGAGCTGTCAGTTCTCCTATTTCTGCCTCTCAAGTATGGATTATAGAAGTAGATCACCGTGCCTGGCTGACTTTTTATTCTTAATATAAAGAAATGAGTAGCAGAGAAAAGTTTTTATGCTTTAAAAAAGGTAAAACACAAATGAATAAAAAATTAAGCTACAAACATGAGAGTTTCATGATGGATGTAGCTAGTTCCAATCCCTGTCCTCACTTTTAGAAATTTTTAGAGCAGGAAGCCAATTATGATAGTTTGTTTTCTTTGCTCTCCTCCACTTCTTCAGTTCATTTTTTCCAGAGATTCATTGGGAAGCTGATGTGCTGGGAGTGAAGTATGAGAAGGAAAGAGAACTTATTTGTAAATCAGGAACATTCCATGCTTTGGGAGGTTTTATACTGATGCATTTCCTGTTGACTTTTGCTGTCAGCAGTAGAAAAATGTGCTTTACTTTCTCTTTAGTTTATTATTTAATTTTTTCCTCTTTGCTTTTTACAACCTCTTACCAAGTAAGTTTTCTAAGTACAAGTGCCTATGTCTTTTCCTTCTTAATATTGCTTATCCTTATAATGTACTAAGAAGAGTTTCTTTTTTTTTTTTTTTCCAGGAACCTAGAATGTAAAGTACCTTCTTAGCAGACATTTTTAGGAGGTTATTGTATAATAGAGAAAAGCTATAGAATCTTGTAGTATCAGGGATATGATGATCTTTTTTTTTCTTTAGGCAACATGAAGCAAATAATTTTGATGCGAATTCTAAATTATTTTTTCTAATTTCTAGGCTGGTGCACTTTTCCATATATTTTTGTTTCCCAAGCATTTAACTAAGGAATTTATTATGGGTCCTATCTTTTGAAATATTTTCATTATCAAAATGCATACTATTAACTAATAAATTTTCTTATTTTTTTCATGCATAGAGCTGTCAGTCAGCTACTTTGCTTTGTTTCAGTGCTGGGGATTGAGCTGAGGGCCTCATACTACTAGGCCAGTGTTCTACCATTGGGCTATAGGTTCAGCAGTGTGATTCTTACGAGTGTTAAATTTAGAGAACCCCTAAAGTTGTGGAAAGAAGGAGATCTTTGAAGGTAGACTAGAGATTGAACCCAGCTCTGCCACTTATTAAGTGGGTAGTCTTGTTACAAAGCTTCTCTGAACCTTATATATTTCTTATTTATAAAATTGTTAATGTGTACTATTTTGCTTTTCTGTAAAAGTTAAGTGAGATCTGTGAAATGCTAAGCATGCTAGATAGCATTGATAGCTATAATTAATAGTGGAAATTAAAGTCTTCGAAGATTGTTGTTTTATTCAGGGTAACAAAGTTTGTTTCATCAATTATAAGCACTTTTTAAAAAAAACATTCTTCACATTTGTTAAATGAAGATGCATCTTAGAGTAGTTTTTGACTGATGAAGTTATTGTCTCTTAGTGCACAAAATTGAAAGAATAGGTAATGGTAGGTTTGAAGAAAATCCCATAGATAATGGTTGGAATACAAATGTTGGATCACATGGGCGTTTGGTAGCATGGAAGGTGATAATATATGGAAAAACTTGGATATTGATGACTGATTTTAAAAAGTGATTCAGAAGTGAAAACAGTGATTCAACTCTGACTGTGACCAGTTTATGCACTAGTTCATTTTATCTTTTCTTATATGCAAGAGTAAGGTGTGCTAAAACTCTGGCCAATTTATTTTATTTATTTATTTATTTATTTTGTTGTTTTGAGACAGGATCTCACTGTGCAGTTCAGGCTGGCCTTGAGCTCACTTTGTAGCCCAGGCTGGCCTCGAACTCGCAGTGATCCTCCTGCCTCAGCCTCCTGAGTGCTGGGATTACAGGCATGCGCCACCATGCCCAGCTGGCCAAACAATTTAAAAGAGCTCTTTTAATAAATAAAAGTTTAAGTGATAAGATAGTGTATCAGTTTAATTGGCAGCTGTATTTCTTAGTGAGACATAAAAGAGAATGTATGTTGCACAGTGGTGTTTAAATATGAAAAACTGGAAGTAGGGTATCAGTTTCTGGACTCAGGTCTTTTTTCATTCATTTGCCAGTCAGTATTACTTCTCAGTGTTCTTTCAGATTACAATTTAGCAATGATGTAAATCTTGTGAGGGAAAATTTCTTCAGATTGAAAGTTGCAGTTCTTAACTTTTTTGTGAGAGAAGAAAAAAATATTTTCAAATTAATAAAAAAAAACATGGAACATCAACTGATTAAAGGAATTTAAAATTTAAATATATGCTTCTGTATTATGGTCTGTTATTGCGGGTTGACCAAGAAGGATATGCATACCAGCCAGAAGAGGAAATATAGTTTGAGAGGGCCTGTTTAATAAAACTAAAATCTCTTAAAATACATTTTTTATTAGAGCCTGTTTTATAAAGTGCCGGATTTCAACATAGTATTTTTATACATGCATATAATAGGAACATGTCCATCCTCTCATTGCCTTCCCTTACACCTCCTTCTCCTCCCTCTTATTTTTCTTCTGTTAATCTAATAATAGTCTTCCTTCTACTTTCATGCAGTTTTTTTTTTTTTTTTTTTTCTTGATTCCACAAAATAGGGAAAACATGAAGTACTTCTCTTTCTGAGTCTGGTTTATTTTACTTTTAATATAACTTTGTCACTAGTATGTAGTTGAATCAAAAGAGTAAGCATTTTAATACCTCTTTATATTGTGATTTAACGGTTTACTAGCTTGTATGCCATAACTCATAAATCCTTATCTACTTCTAAGATTTAAAGATTTAGGTCCTTTAAAATTTACATGGGATAGTAATTGCCACCCACTGCAAGTGAAATTATTTTACGGTTTACAGACTTGAATGGAGGACATTCTCCTGAGCCAAACGGTAAGGGCTAGTGAAGTCTCTTACCACTAGCATTGAGAATAGATAAGTTGAGTAATTTTTGTGTGTACTTTTCCTTGACCTAATCTCTTTAACCACACCTTGGTACATAAATATGAGAGGTAGTGAAGGTAATCTGCGGTAGAACTGGAAGAAGCACTACATAGAGGTGAACAGCTTTGGTAGGAATCCTAGTGTTTAGTCTTTATTAACTGCGTAACTTATGGACACAAATCACTTTAACTTCTTTGATCCTTGTGTTATCTATAAAATGATAATAATTATAATGCTTATGGGGTTATTTTGATAATTAAACAGAATCATGCATATAAAGTATCTCTTGCATAGTATGTAGAATATAATAAGTGCTCTGTGAATTTATCGGACTGTAATTTTGTTAAGGAATCGAGAGTATCAATTCAGAAATTATGGCCTGCAAATTATCCTGTAAAGACTTAACCTCTGGGTTGAGAAATGTAGTGGTCCTCAAAGATAAACTGCCAAAGTGATGCTAAAACATCTTTTTTTTTGTTTTTTAACAAAATCAGCAGTCCTAGATGCCTTCCATCTTTCTGCATGTTGGTAATGAATCTTCTCATCATTGGAGAAGACTCATCTCCAGTCATATTTTCGTGTAACAATTTGAGGTGAATGAAGAGGAAGGAAAGACAGTTTGTCCTTATGCAATTTGCCTCTCCTTTTCCTCTCGTAGGCTAGAAAGTTTTTACCAGAAATCATCCTAACAGATTTTTCCTTATATCTTATTGAATGAATTGTTTCTTATGCCTGTGCTTGCCTGCCTGAAAAGGAGGCTGAGAAGGTGATTATCTTTTTGGAGGTAGATCTTTGCCAAGACATAAGGTAATGGTGGCAGTAGTATGGCTTTTGTTGTGTAACAGTTTTGCCCAGTTTGCTGCATGGATCCATTTCCAGTTTATTCATTATTGACTCCTGTAAAAGTATTAAAAACATGTTAGGTTTAGAATATGAGGGACATTGTTGGAATTCTAGCTGTCCCAAGCACATTGTGAATTAGGGACTCTGCATAGAAACTATTTTAAAATAAAAAAAATTTTTTTTGAAACAGTAGTAGTCTCATTATGTCATTCATGCTGGTCTTGAACTCATTATGTAGCCCAGTCTGACCTCAAACTCTCAGGAATCCTCCTGCCTCCACCTTCGGAGTACTGGGATTACAGGCATGCACCGCCATGCCTGGCATTCAATTCATTTCATTTTGAATTCAGTATCTAAGCTTAAGAGAAGTTTGTTTTTGTTTTATGGTGCTTGAGATCTGATTTAGGGTTTCCTACGTGCTAGTGAAGGAAGAGGTTTTTGTATTTGCAGTAGATGATAGGATAGTAGGCCACTGGCTTCTTAAGAATCTTTTCTTAGGAATATAGGAATAGTTAAAAATCTTGTACTTTTGGTCATCTGAATTTGGAGAAGTGGTGGTATAAGGGCCTTGTAGGTAATTGTGTGTTTTTGGTTTCTTTTTACTTATTGAGAAGTGGTTAAAATGAATAAAGGGAAGAAAAAATAAGAGCTAAACTCATCCCTGGGTGAATAATTGCCTAAAATTGAGGATTGGGAATTGAGTCTTGAAGTGTACAGTTTGAGGACTTTTACCTGAGGAAGTCTATGGTCGAAAGTTGGTGTTTTCCTTTGTAATTCCTACTTTCTCTGGAATGTTTCTTTAAATCCCATAGGTGTTATTTTATGTTGTTGATGTTGGTCTTTAGGATGACCTGATGTACAACCAGGAGTTTGTTTTGCAAGTCTGGAATGGGCTGTTGGCTTTTCAGTGACTAATTTGGGAAGTAGGCACAAAATCTTGTAACCCTGTCCTTTGTTCAACTGCTGCAGATTTCTTGCGTGTGTTGGTCAGGGCTAATTTATAAACTCCTAATATAGTTTTGTTTATTTCACTTTATGTTCTTGAAGAATTCCTTGGGCATGCTTTATTTTAACATTCCATTTGATCTCCTTTTTGGCATTTATGTCTGAATTTCTTGACATACAAATGTTTTCTGTTTTATGAGCTTTGAAATAACCTCAACTTGTAAGAAAATGTTATTTTTGGTGTTACGAAAATTGCTATGTCTGTGGTCCCACAACTGGAGTATGTGTGTCCTCTGGAGTGTATTTATTTTTCCTCCCATTGGTGGGTAGAGGATGGGGCTGGGGAGGCAGAGACTTTTTCTTATATACCCTTTTTTGTATGTTTCGAATTTTGAAATATGTGACTATTACCTATTCCATTAAAATTGAAATGTTCAGTTAATATTACTAAATGTTTTATTGCATGTCTGTTGCATAAAGGTACTGTAAAAGTTTATGTTAGCTGAGTGCAGTAGCACATGCCTGTCATCCCAGTTACTCAGAAGGCTTAAACAGGAAGACTATAGGTTGACAGTCATACATTTGTCTTCTGGCCTTCATTGTTTCTGATAAAAGTCAGCTATTATTTATACTTGTCCATGTCTGTGTAGTGTTTCTCTCCTCCCTCTCATACCTTTTTTTCTTACTGTTGTTATTTATTTGGGTAGTGCTGGGGTTTGAATCCAGGGTCTTTTGCACTCTTGCATGCTAGGCAAGTGGTCTACCATTGAGCTACACTCCTAGCCTCTCTGATAGCTTTTAAAATCTTTGTCTTGGTTTTTTGTAATTTGAGTATGACATGACTAGTTTGGTAGCAGTAATGATCATGTCTGGGGCTCACTGAGATTTTTTTTTTGAGACAGGGTCTCGCTGTGTAGTTTAGGCTGTCCTTGAAGTCACAGTGATCCTCCTGTCTCAGCCTCTTGAGTTCTGGGATTACAGGCGTGCACCACCATACCTGGCTTTACTGAGATTTTTGGAGCCATAGTTTGATGTTTTCAAGCTGGAGAACTTCTGGCCTTTATTTCCTCAAGTATTTCTTTTTTCCTGCCTCTTTTCCACTCTTCTTCCTTTTGAACTTCAATTACATGTATGTTAAACTGTTTCATGATGTTCTTTGTTAATCAGATTGAATGATCTTCTGTTGATCTGTTTTCTGGTTCATTGGTCTTCTGTGGTTTTCAGTCTACTGTTGAGCATATCCAGTGAAATTAAGTTTTTATTTCTATTATTGTATTTTTAACTTTAATTTTTTTATGGTACCAAGAATCGAAGTCAGGAGCTTGCACTTGCCAGTCAGGCACTTATGCCACTGAGCTGCATCCCCAGCCCTCTACTATTTTTATTTATGTATGTATGTATGTATTTATTTATTTATTTATTGTCTTTTTGAGACAGGGTCTCACTATGCAGTTCAGGTTAGCCTTGAGCTCATTTTGTAGCCCAGGCTGGTCTCGAACTCGCAGCGATCCTCCTGCCTTAGCCTCCCAAGTGCTAGGATTACAGGCGTGCGCCACCATGCCTACCTACTATTGTATTTTTAAATGACCCAGCATATTTATAATAGTGATTTCAAAGCTCTTGCCTGCTGTTTCGAACATGGATCAGTGTCTTATTGTTTTACCTCCAGGGTTGATTTTATTTTTTGATAAGACTATTTAGGTTTTTTCTTTTGTTCTAGGACTTGTCCTTTAGTGTATGACCTTTTTGGAGTTTCAGCTGAATGCCTGAAGAATGCCGAATGGCCATTGGAATGTCTGTTCTGAACAGACTGAAATTCCAATGTTTCCCACCAGAGAATTGCCTCTGGTATCAGTTCAGATCACAGTGACTCTTGGCTGGGCCTCATAGAATCCTGCCTTGACATTTGTGTAGCCCAGCCCTTGGCCAGGAGCACCAAAGGAACCCCCATGCATACTTTTGGAGCTATCCCTTTGGCATAAGTTGCCTCTTTTCTGCTATCCTGTCTTACAAATTTGAGCTGCCCATTAGCCTACAATTCTGACCTCTTCGTCTCAATTCAGTGAGACCATTATGCTTGGCTATCTCCCCATGATGGCATTAGGTAAATGTGAACATAGGACATACCTTCTGTTCTACCTATTGTACAGTACCTGAGAATACTGGGCATGTATTTTGTTCAGTTTCTAGATGTTATCTGGGGAGGGAATGCCACTGTAGTATCAGTTATTTCATCATGGCTAGAAATGGAAGTCTACTCAAATATATTGGAAGAAGGTATTTAAATATATAATTAAGATAATTTTTACATATTTGATATTTACATGCTTTCAATCCTCTGCTTTTGGATGTATTAGATTATATATACGCTCTGGCAGAGAAATTTTAAAACAACTTTGTTAAGATGTAATTCACATATCGTGCAATTCACCCACTTACTATATCTTTCAGAACCTTTTAGTTTATTCAGAGTTGTGCATCTATTATTTTGTTTTTGTTTTTGTTTTTCTCCGGTACCGGGAACCGAACTCATGACCTTGCGCTTGCCAGGCAGGCGCTTTTGCCGCTGAGCTAAATCCCCAGCCCCTGCATCTATTATTTATAGCGAACTTTAGAACATTTTTATTAGCACAAAAAAACCCCTGAGCCTCTTTGCCATCATCTTCTCCTACCATGCCAATTGCTCAGGCCTAGGCAACCACTGATCTACTTTCTGTCTACGATTGCTTATTCTAGAGATTTTATATGAATAGAATAGTGTGTGATTCTTTGTCCCTGCTGATTTCACTTAGTATTTTCAAGGCTCATCAATATTATAATATCTAAAACACTTCATTACTTTTTATTATTTAATATTGTGGCATAGTGATTGATGTCCTTATTCAGATTTGACTTCTGAGCAGGGTGCACTGTTGCATTTATATAATCATCTTTTTATTATAAAATTTTAAAAGTAAAACTGATAGGTCAAACATAACTGTTTAAGTAGCCGCTTATACTGTACTTTCTGCCAAGTTACCTCTGCCACCAACTACATTGGTCTTTATTTCTGGCCCAAGCAACAACACTTGCAGGTTCAGTATCCTGAACATGTTACCTGAAATCTTTGAGAAAGAAGTGTTTTGGATATTGTTTTTAGATTTTGAAATATTTATATATATGAAATCAGATATAGTATTCTGGGGATGAGATCTGAGTAAGCATGAAATTCATATTTCATGTACTGTATACTTATACACATAGCCCTAAAGAATTTTATATAATATTTTTAGTGCACTTGATTTTGTGTGTGTGTGTTCAAGTGGTACTAGAGAGGTAAACATTCTGCTACTGAGCAATATCTTTAGCTCATTTTAGTTTTTTTTTTGTACCGGGAATCAAACTCATGACCTCAGGCTTGCAGGCAAGCGCTTAAGCCACTGAGCTATACCCCTAGCCCCCTTTTTAATTTTTGAGACAGGGACTCACTAAGTTGTCCAGCTGGCCTCAAACTTGCAATCCTCCTGCCTCTGCCTCTTGAGTAGCTGGGGTAAATTATAGGCATGCACCACAATACTGGCCCTCTTCTCCTTTTAGAGTTTTTAAAAAGATATGTCAGATTGTTAGCTTTATTTGAAATGCTTTCTCCAATTTGATTTTCAACTTTGCTTTTTTTTAACCTAAAAAATTAAATTCTAGTTTGTTACATACTTAGGACACACACCTAAAAAAGCATAATAACCTGTTAATTGAAAATAAAGCAGTGAAATACTCTAGGAAATACTAAGAAGAAAATGATATTACATTATTATTAGGTGGAATTGAAGTCTAATCATTAATAGTGATAAAAATATTTACAGTTCATTAAGCAAGAGGATTTATCCACCTAACAACATGTATGTAAAATAGAAAATATAAAAATTATAAAATTATTAGGAGAAATTGAACAAAACCTCTGATTATCTCTATTATTCTCCCTCATCCTGTCCCTTTTATCCTCCCACTTTTCATTCCTTCCTTCTCGTCCTCACTTTCTCTTTCTTTTCTCTTCTTTCATGGTATTGCTCTGTTGTCCAGGCTGACCTTGAATTTTTGGGCTCAGGTAATCTCCTTCTGGGTAGCTGGGATGCCCCTGCTCCTGGATTTTATATATCTCTTGCTGAAATTGATATATCAAGCAATTTAAAAATAGACCTGACTTCTGAGCAGGGTGCGCTGTTGCAGATTTGTAATCCCAGCTACTCAGGAGGCTGAGGCAGGAAGACTGCTAGTTCAGGGGGGCTTGTAAAACATGGCCAGACTCTGTATCCTTAAAAAAAAAAAAAAGATTTGATTTCTGTAAGAAGGTTAATGAGTTACAAATGTACAGAATTCTATATCCAATAGAGACAAAACAAATTCTTTTAAAATAGGGAAATTGATCACATTTATTAGACCATGAAGGAAATCTCAACAAATTATGTATGATTCCACATATATTAAGTTGTAGAATAAAATTCATTTGTGGTTGAAAAGGAATCAGTACAATGGTTTCCTGAGGAGACTAAGGGTGGGAAGTGACTAGAAAATTGTATAAGGGAACTTTCTAGGATATTGTCATTCTCTATTCATCTATCTATCCATCCATCCATCTGTAGTACTGGGGACTGAATTTTGTCTCCAGCCTTTTAAAAAATTTTTTATTTTGAGACAAGGTCATGTCAAGTTGCCAGACTGCCCAGATTGGCTCACTTATGACCCTCCTGCCTCAGCCTCCCAAAGTGCTGGGATCACATGCATGCTCATCATTCTGTATCCTATAGGCCTTGGGTTACATAGATTTGTACAATTGTCAAAACTCATGTAATATGTACATAATATGTATGCATTCAGTCATATGTAATTTTACATAAAAAGACAAAGAAAATACTGAACTTTAATATTCATGTTAAAATAATTAGGGGGAAGAATACTACTACAGTTTTGCTTTAACCATTTACTAGTCCAATTTTTAAAATACAGGATGACTAAAAATTGCATATTTTTCATTAATTTTTATAAGGTAATATAACAGGACATATAAAAATGACAATTGCATCAAATTTATTCAATACAATAATCAACTGGTTGAAATGACATCTTACTAAGTGATGCTCAGGGTAGTGTGTAAGCTAACGGCGCTACCTGAATGATGAATGGGGTAAATTGTCAAGTGGTTAAAGTCTCCAGAAATAAGAGGGATTAATGGATAGCTAGAGAGATGGATAAAGACAGATATTTTATGAAGCAAATGTAATAAAATGTTATGATAGAATCTAGGTAGTGACTATATGGGGATTAACTGTAAAACTGTTTATTACATGTTTGAAAAATTTCACAAGCAGCTGTTGAAGCTTTTATCTCCCTGCTTGTATTTAAAAACTAAGACAAACAAAACTACTTCTGAATGAGTTAAAAGTAGAAATCATAATAAAAATGACAGTGAATGTTCTATGTAACAAAACTGTAGCATAGAGGCTCAGATATGGTTCAGTGGTAGAGCATATTCTTAGTGTGTGTATGGTTCAGGGTTTAATTCCTAGTGCATAGACATAAATACAAAATGTGTGGGATGTGATTAAAAGGGAAACTTACAGTTTTTAAATATAATTTGTTAGGAAATAGGAAACACTTAAAATTAGTGGCCTTAATGTTAAATCTCAACAAATTGTAAAAATAACAAAATTTGTCTTAAAAGTAATAGGAAGGGAACAATAATAAAAATCAGGGGATACCACATATAGTACTGTTTAAAATCTACTGCAATCATTGTACTTAGCACCAGTGCCTTAGAAGACATCTGTCTTATTAAAATCACAGCTAAGACAAATACAACATCTGTGATGGATAGTTTTATGTGCTGACCTGGCTATGTTGTAGTACACAGTTACTTAATCAAGTGTTAATCTTTGTGCTTCTGTGAAGGTATTTTTGTGAATGTAGTGACACCTACAATGAGTTGACTTTTAAGTGAAAGAAATTAGTCTCCATAGTATTTGTGTGCCTCATTAATCATTTGAAAGGTCATAGGAGCAAACTGATGTTTCTGGAAGAAGAAATTCTGCCTCAAGATTGTAGTGTTAACTCCTGCCTTTGAGTTTCCAGCCTGCCAGACTGCCCGACACATTTCAGACTTGCCAGCCCCCACAAATGGATGAGCCAGTTTCTTGAAATAAATCAGTCTCTCTCCCCCTCATTTGTTCTGTTTCTTTGAAAAACCTGGATTGATAACACCCTCAATTCCAGAACACATGAAAAATACATGCATTTAGAATTAGAAAAAAGACATAAAATTCTAACCATTTAAAAACTAGTGAAATTGTCTGGGTGGATTGATCGAAGAATAGATACAAAGTATGAGAACCAGTAAAATTTGAAGGTTATCATAATAAATCAGTATTGCTTGTATACTCTAGAAACCACCAGTTATAAAAATAATAGGAAAACGATCCCATCTGCAAGAGCAATAATAAACACACTAAACAGTAAGGATACCCAAGGATACCCAAGAGCAAATCCTAAATACTGTGCCAAGACTGTGTACAAAATTAAAAAGTACTCTTTCAAGGTTGCAAAAGGAGACCTGAATTAATATATTAGTAAATACTGCCTTCATTGAGGAAAAAGTAATGCCAATAATACTTAATACCCAGTATTAAGGTGCTAATTCTCTAGCTTTTAAGTTTAGTTTGATTCCAGGAAAAACCTCAGGAGACTTTTCTCATCAAATTTGTAGAACTAATTCGAAATTTCACTTGTAAGAGTAATTCAAGAACAGACAAGACAGTTCTGGAAGTATCAGGTATTTAGGAGAATTGCCTCATCAAATAAAAATTTGAAATGCTTTACTGACAGGGATTGTTACTCTTTTTACATAACAAGCTCTGTGGCTCATTCAGTCTGTCATTAGACTGCTACTGAATGAATATATTCTGGTTAAATGTTTTCAACTATGTTGTATAATACAGATTTTCATTACTGGTTACTTTAGCTCCCTTGCTTTATTTATTTATTTATTTTTTTGTACTGGGAATCGAACTGGGGACCTTGCGCTTGCCAGGCAGGCGCTTGTGCCGCTGAGCTATATCCCCGGCCCCTTGCTTTAAATTAGTAAAGTTGGTACTTTTTTCTTTTCATTTAAAGTGGTAATACCTTGGGTGCTATTTAATTGTACCAGGTGTAAAGTTTACATAGTGTTTCTCACTAATGCCAAGCGTGAGGCCAAGTGAGCTGGACTGGAATTACACTGATAGTCACTAGCAACTATCTTATAACCTGCATTTAAAATGAGTTCTGGGCACAGTGGGGAAGTGTGACTGTCAGGTCCTTGGGGGATGCTTAAAGCATTTACTAACACAGAATATTGCATACTTTTGTCTTAGCATTTGCACGTAGTATTTACTGGGATCTTAGTTATCTTGTTTCATATGTTGCAAAAGTAAAGGATGCAAGAGTGCTTTTAAAAAATTTAAAAGCTATTAACCTTCTCTGCAGGATTGCTTGGTTCTTGGACTGTTAGACAAATAGCATGTCAAGTTAAAGTATCCATTCTTTAGCTTATAAATTAAATTCAGTGTAATTCTATGTTTTTTTTTTTTTTTTTTTTCGGTACTGGGAATCGAACTCACGACCTTGCACTTGCCAGGCAGGTGCTGTGCCGCTGAGCTAAATCCCCAGCCCCCAGTGTAATTCTAATAAAATTGATGTAATTAGATTTAATATCTAAAATAAATTTCCATAAATATAAAATGACATGAAGAGTGCTGATGTTGCCAAACTCTTTCTTTTCCTTTTCCTTTCTTTTGGGGATTTTTTTTCTTGAAAAGTATTTTTTTTCACTTTCAGGAATAGTATCTATATTTTATATACATTTATTTCTGTTTGATTGAACTGTGTGCCAGCATAAAGCTTAATGCTTGGTACTACAAAGATGTGTAAAAGAGATATACAGAAATATAGGTATTTTAAATGTAATACAGTTAACAGGAAGGTACTGCTTTGGGAGTGTGAAGGGTGGATATTTGGCCCAGAATAGGGATTCAGATAATGATTTCAGATGATACCTAAAGTAAGCCTAATCAGATCTTATGAAAATGGAAGTATGTTAAGTTTTCTGAAACAATAAACCCAAAAGTTTAAAATTTCAGTGTTTTGCAAGTTCTGAAATATTATTATTTAAAAGGATAGTACTTACTATTTTGGTATTTACCACTTTTATTGTCATTTTTTTTTCAGTAACCATATTGAGGTACTGTATAGTTTATATGCAGTATAATTCATCCACTTAAAGTGTATATAGTTTGATTTGTTTTTAATAATTGTGTATTCTGTAGTCGAGTAATCACCACCACACTGAACATACAGAACATTTCCATCATCCTAAATGTTGGTGCTTTTGATGCTTCAGTTTCAGATACCCACCTTTGGTTTCTATAGTTGTGTCTTTCCTAGAATTTTATATAAACGGAATTATACAGTGAAGAGTTTTTTTTTCTTTTAAGGGAGGTTTGGGACAAGGTCTCATTATGCAGTGTAGGGTGCTTTGAACTTGCTTTGTAGCCCAGGCTGGCCTTGTATTCAAGATTCTTCTCCCTTAGCCTTCTAAGTGCTGGTATTATATGCATGAGCCACCACGCTTGACTTGTGTTTGATATCTTTACTCAGTAGGCTTTGTGAGTGTAGTGTTTTCGAAATTTATCCCTGTTATATATATAAACATTTCTTTTTAAAATTAAGTAGTTTTTCATAGTAAATGTATGTTTTAATCTGTTTTGTGCTGCTGTAACAGAGTACCTGTGATTAGGTAATTTAAAAATAATAGAAATTCATTAGCTCATAGTTCTGGTACCTGAGAAATCTAAGATCAGGTGCTGGCATCTGGTAAGGACTTTCTAGGTACGTCATCATGTGGCAGAATGGCAAAAAAGAGAGGGAAGGGGACCAAGCTCATGTTCTATAATGACATCAGTCCCATCCATGAGTATAGTGCTGTTGGGGCTGAATCACACCATAAAAGTCAGTCTTTCTCTCTCCCCCTGACCCCAAATCCTTCCCTCCCTTCCTTTCTTTCTGTACTGTGAATTGAACTCAGGACCTTGTACTTGCCAGGCAGGCACTTGTGCTGCTGAGCTATATCCTTGGCCACCCTGCTTCTTTGCATTGTTGCAATGCCAATTATATTTCAACATAAGTTTTGGAGGGGACAGACATTCAAACCATTGCAAGATTCAAACCTACAAGCTTAGTCATTCATCAATTGATGGACATTTTATTGTTTTCAGTTTTTGACTTAAAAATAACGCTGCTGTAATCATTTGTGTGCTATTCTTTGTGTAGACATGTTTTCATTTTCTATGGGTAAGTACCTAAGAGTATAATTGCTGGATCTGTTGACAGAAATGTGTTAAAATTAAAAGAAGCCACCAAAATGATTTCCAAAGGCTCTACCATTTTGCATTCTTAGCCATGTATGAGCATCCCATTTATGCCTCATCCTTATCAGCACTTCGTATTGTTAGTTTTCTTAACTTTAGTTATTCTAGTAATTGTTAGTGGCATCTTGTTTTAGTTTTGCATTTCTCTGATGACTAGTGATATTAAGCATTGCTTCATTGTTGTGGATCATTTGGGTAGCTTTTTTCTGTAAAGAAAACCTCTAGCTGGGTGTGGTGGTGCACACCTGTAATCACAGCACTCGGTAGGCTAAGGAAGGAGTGTTGCCATTGAGTTAGAGGCCAGCCTGGGCTACATAGTGAGTTCAAGGCCAGCCTGGATTACACAGCAAGAACCTGTTTCTAAAAACCAAAAAAAAGTCTTCCGATATTTTGTCCATATTTAAAAAATTGAGTTGTTTCACATCTTATTGTTAAGTAATAAGAATTTTTTCAGTATACTCCAAATAGAAGTCCTTTGCCAGATATGTTTTGCCCCTAGTCTGTGGCTTGCTTTATTGTTTATCAGATATATCTTTTAAAGAGTAAAGGTTCCAAATATTGATGAAATTTATTTATTTCATCAATTTTTTTGTGGTTTGTGCTTTTATGCATTGTTTCAGAACTTTTAACTATTCCAGTGTCACAAAGTTTTCTCCATATTTTCTATTAATAATTTTAGCTCTTACAGTTCCTTAAGGTAAAAAGTTGGCCCCAGTTTCTTGAGCTAGCATCATTTGTTAAATGGCTTTTACCTATTGTACTTTTGTTGAAAATCAGTTGGTGTGTGTTAATGTGTTTGATTTAGTACATTTATACTTTTTTCTTTATTGATTGTGCTTTTGTTCTATAAGAATCCAGTGCCAGATTCAAGGTCATGAATGTTTATCCCATATTTTAATAATTTTATAATTCTTACATTTAGGTTTTTAATTCATCTTGTTATATTTGGAATGAAATAGGGGTTTAACTTAATTCTTTGGCATGTGAAAATGTTGTCCTAGTACCATTTGTTGAAGAGATTATTCTTTTCTAATTGAATGATCTTAGTTTCTGGATTGTCACTTTTCTTCCATTGAACAGTATGATAAATCAGTTAAACCTAGCAGACATACATAGAATACTCCACAAAATAAAGCAGTTTTCAAGTACACATAGACCATTCTTTAGGATATGCCATATATTAGACCATAAATTGTCACCAGTATAGAGATCAACATTATACAAGGCATCTTTTCTGCTCACAGTGAAATTAGGCTAGAAATCAATTAACAGAAGAAAAACTGGAAATTTTGCTAACATATGAAAAGTAAACAACACACTGCCAGACAACTAGTGTATAAAAGAAATCAGTAGGGAAGTTAGAAAATGCATTGAAACAAATGAAAATGAGACTATAGCATATCAAAACTTACAGTATACAATGAAAGTAGTATTGAAGGGGGAAATTTTTAGCTGTAAATTGCCTGTGTTAAAAAAGAAGAAAAGCTGAGCTTGGTGATACATGTCTGTAATTCCAGCACTTGGGAGGCGGAGGCAGGAGAATTGCCATGAGTTTAAGAGCAGCCTGGGCTTGTGAGTTCAAGTCCAGCCTGGACTACATACTGAGACCTGTCTTTGAGGAAAAAAAAATGGAGACAAGGAAAAAGAATCTCAGTTCAATAAACTAAATTTATACCTTAAAATACAAGAAAAAGAGGAAACTGATAAAGCCAGCAAGAAGAGAATAATAAAGATTAGATAAAGGATAAATGAAATAGAAAATAGAAAAACAATAAGTGAAACCAAAGTTGGTTCTTTGAAAAGATCAGCAACTTGACAAACCCTTAGCTGATCTAAGCAAGAGACAAGATGAAAATAAGCAGATAATAAAGTTTGGATATTACTATTTGACAGAAATTAAAAAGGTTATAAAGAAAATACCGTGAATGATTTTCTCTAGTAAATTAGATAATATAGATGAAATGGTGAAAGGTATAGAAATTTTTTTTGGTGCCTGGAATCAAACTCAGGACCTCATGCTTGCCAGGTAGGCATTGCACCACTGAGCTATGTCCCTGGCCCAGATGTCTAGAAATTGAAACAGAAGAAATAAAAGTTCTCAGCAGACCTTTAATAAGTATAGAGATTGAATCAGTAATCAAACAACCTCCCAACAAAGGTGGGACTAGATGGCTTCACTGGTGGACTCTATCAAAAAGCTAAACACTTAACACCAACCCTACTCAAACATTTCTAAAATGAAAGAGGAGAGGTCTTTTCTAATATATTGCTGTGAGGCCATCATTGCCCTGATAATCAAAGTCCAACAAGATACCAGAGCAAAATTATAGACCAAATCCCTTAGGAATATAAATGCATAAATTAACAAAGCACTGTACCAGTAAACCAAACCCAACAGCACAGTAAAAGGCTATACACTATGACCAAATGAAGTTAATACCTTGTAAAGGTGGTTCAGAATTTTTTTTTTGTGTGTGTGGTACTAGGCATTGAACCCAGGGCCTCACTCTACCATTGAGTATATTTCCAGCCCTGCAGAGTTGGTATAAATTAAGAAAATTAGTTAAAGAAATATACCACATTAAGAGAACAAAGGAAAAAAATGATTATCTCAGTAGAGACAGAAAAAGCATTTGATAATGGTCAGCACTCTTCCCATGAAAAGACTTAGCAAACTACGAATAGAAAGAAACTTCAGTTGGCCATGTGCTGTATGCCTGTAGTCCTAGCTGCTTGGGAGGCTGAAGCAGTGGGATTGCAAGTTTGAGGTCAGCCTAGGCAACAGTGTCCAAATAAAGGGCAGGGGGTGCTGGGGATTTAGCTCAGCGGCACAGCGCCTGCCTAGCAAGCGCAACGTTGTGAGTTCAATTCCCGGTACCGGAGAAAAACCAAAAACAAAAAAACAAATAAAGGGCAGGGGACTTCACTCAGTGAGAGCACTTGCCTAACATACACCAGGCCTTGGGTTTAATATTCAGCCCCCACCCTATCCAGAAAAATTTCGTGGACATGTCAATGAGTACACTTAATGAGCCCACAAGTAGCATCATACTAAATGGTAAGAGACTAAAGCTTCTCTCAAGATCAAGAAGACAAATATGCACATTTTCAGTGTAATTTAACATTGTATCATTCGCTCTAGAAGTTAGATTTGCTTCTATTTTAAAATTTAGTTTAAAAATTCATTTGAAATACTTGATTACATATTATATCTGCTCCTCTGTGGCATTTTCTTCATGAATGTGTTTTTGTCTACCACGTCTTTCCTGTTCCTTCTTCTTTTAGAACAGGAAAAAGGTCTTGTTTCCTGCTTCTTTTCAGTTGATTCTTTTTGAATGAGGAAGTTTTCTCCTGTACCACTTCTTTGGAAATCAGATGGTAGTAGCTCAGGGTTGTTAGTGTCTTTCAAGTTTACAGTAATTTTATTTATGAGCAGGGTTTCATGTTAGAAATTTATTTATTTATTTAGTTAGTTAGTTAATTTTTGGTACCAGGAATTGAACTCAGGACCTTGCACTTGCCAGGCAGGCTCTTGTGCCACTGAGCTATATCCCTGGCCCCATGTTAGAATTTTAAACTTCTCAACCAACCAGTGAAGATTGGCAGCAGCAGCCTGAAGACAGCACAGGCTACCATATCTCCCATATCTTTGCAGCCCAGTTTCTGCCAGCCTGGCTTGTTTGTGTGATTCCTAATTTAGTTCTGTGTCTTCTACTTCTTCAAAGTATGAATAGGGAAGCTCTCTCTGCGAGACCATGTTCCCTATCTTTGTTGTTACAAACGCTGAATTTAAGTTTTGTATGACCTCAGGAAGTTTGCTGGAAAAAATATACTCTTTCTTTCCTTTTGAGTTTTGGAATCTCATGCCTAATCTTTTTCCTTTATTCTCCAGGTTGTCTCCTTCTGTCATCTTTTCCACTTAAATGTCACATGTCTCCTAGTTTTATTGGAGATCATATTTCTTACTCTCTTTGTTGATTTTAAATGGTTTCAGAGAAGAGATTCTGACTCTTCTGTCATTTAAGACCCAAAGTACTTAAATTTTTTTTTTGTTAGTGGTTTGTGTATTAACTTAGGCATACTGTTTAAACTGGATCAACTTCATAATTGCAAACTATGGAATGTAATGTTTTTACTTTAATAAATACTTTTATGGCATTTGCCATGTGCCATATTTTTTCTAGCCACTTTACTAATGTGTACTCATTTACTCCTTATAATATTATGAGGTAGATATTCTTTTTATTTTCATGTTATTGATAGGAAGGTGAAGCATAGTTAGGAAAATTAATGTGCCTGAGGGCACCTAATTGATAAGAAATCAGAACACTTTCTACTTCCCATTCTGTGATTATAGCATTTGTGGGTCTTGCCAGCACTTGTTTATGCTTGATACTGATGAATTCTTTGAGAGCCTGCGTCTCATTCATTTTTATGTAGGCATCCCTCATTTTAGTGCTTTAGTGCTTTCCTTTTTTCTTTGTAAAGTACTGGGCCTTTGCACTGAGCTACATCCCCAGCCCTTGTAGGTGTTTTGGTTTTTTTGAAGCAGAGTTTTGCTAATTCACTTAAGTTGTCCAGGCTGAGCTTGAATTTATATTCCTCCTGTCTCAACTTCCCAGAGTGCTGGGATTAACAGGCATTTGTCACGTGCTTGATGAGAAGTACTTTTTTCAAGTTGAAAGTTTGTGACAACTCTGTGCTGAGCAAGTCTGTCAATATCATTTTTCTAACAGTTTGCACTCATTTTGTGTTTCTGAGTCACATTTTGATAATTCTTTTTTGTTTGGTTTTGTTTTTTGAGACAGGGTGTGGCTATGTAGTTCAGGCTGGCCTTGAGCTTACTGTGTCACCCAGGCTGATGTTGAACTTACAGTGATCTTCCTGCTTCACACTACTGAGTGCTGGGATTACTGGCATGTACCACCACATCTGGCACATTGTGGTAATTCTTACAGTATTTCAGTTATTATTATTTCATTGCAGTATGCTGTGATCAGTGGTCTTTCATGTTACTATTGTCATTATTTCAGGCACTACAAACTATACCTGTATAGGGTGGAACTTAATGGATATATGCTGTGTATATGTAGTCTCATTTTTCCACCAATCAGCTGATGCCCTTTTCCTCTCTGTCCTTGGGCCTTCCTGTTTCTTGGACACAACAATATTGAAATTAACCAGTTAAAACCCTATAGTGGCCTTTGAGTCTTCAAGTGAAAGGAAGAGTTTCATGTATCTCACTTTTTTTTGTATGCTTAGATACCAAACTGATATCTTTGCACATGCTAGGCAAGTGCTCTATCTCCACTTGCTTACTTGTTCTCCTCCTTCCCTCCCTGTCTCCCCCCTCCCTCCCTCTCTTCCTTCTTTTCTTCCTTCCTTCTGTAAAGTACTGGGGATTGAACTCAGAGTTTTGCACGTACAAACACCTCAATAGTGACCTATATCTCCAGTTCCATGTTGCATTTTAAATCAAAAGTTGGAAACGATTAAGCTTAATGAGAAAGGTATATCAAGAGCCAGGACAGGCTGAAACCTTTTGTACTGAACAGGTAGGCAAGTTGAGTGTAAAGGAAAGTGTTCAGTAAATGCAAAGGGAAAATTCTTGAAGGAAATTTAAAGTGCTGTTAGAAAGGACAGACAAGGAACTTTGGTGAGCTTTGGTGAGCCGTTCAGGAGGGGAGAAACCCTGCCCCCGCACCATTGTGGGAACCATAGTGAGCCTTAGGAACCTTGGGAGCCTTGGTGAGCTGTGAAGGAGGGGAGAAACCCCACCCACTGCCCCTGTGCCACCCAGGGAGCCTTGATCTGAAGGCACCTTGGTGCCTGGCCCATACTCCTACACTGCAGGCCAGGCAGCCAGCACGTGCAGTGCCCAGGACATGGCAACCAGCTCGTCTGGAAGAACCCAGGGTAAATCCACTTTTAACAAGGGGAAACACTTTGCATACAAACTCCTAACTTATGATTGGTTTTGCTGTATAACTATAGACTTTCCTTCTATGGTCTAAAGTATAAAATTCATAGTTATCACAGTTTGTCAGTTTCTAAATTGTGCTTATTGCTAATTGTACTACTGTAGCTAGGATGTCATATCTTTTATAATTAGTTCTCCTTTGTGTAACAATATTGGAAAGTCTTGGGGTAATAACCTCGTCACAGCCCTACACCAAAAGGCTGAGCCAAACAGAAACCAACATCCTGCTCTAAATTACTTGGGAAGGTAGGATCTTGGGACAGACACAAACCAAGAATCTGTTACACACAGAACATATCCCTGAAATACAGACTAGTCCTGGAGAGGCCTTAATACTAGTGATACAGTTACCTACTACCAAAATTCACAAGGATCATCACAGAAAAGTTAAAAAAATTTTTTTTTGAAATAGAAAAATGTCAAAACAAAGATGCAAAATGCAATCTCAGACCTCCAGCCCACCCAGAACAAGTCCAGAAGACATCGACATAGAACTTGGAAGTCACACACCTGCAATTTTGGAAATTTGTGAACTTCAAATCTAGGATGATAGCAAAGGAAGTAAAGAAACAACTCCATCAGTCTATAGAAGAAATCAAATCAGAAATAGTCTCTCAGGTAAAAAACGAAATGACAACCATAATGAAAGGATTGTTTGGCATATCTGAAGAAGATGGAAAAAAAATAGAGGAGCATAGAAAGATGATGGAAACCTTCAGTGAACAGTATAGGGAAGAATTACAATGCATTTAGATTGAAAGAGATATCAAAGCCAGTGACATAGCTCAGTGGCACAAGTGCCTGCCTGGCAAGTGCAAGGTCCTGAGTTCAATTGCTGGTACCAAAAAAAGAAAAAAGAAAAAAATTTCTATCAAAGAGATATCAAGGAAATTAAAAATTCCATTGAGAGTTGGCAAAGCTGCTTGGATGAAACTGAAGATAGACTTTCAGACCTTGAAGACATCATTGCGGCTAGCAATCACAAAAGGAAAGATCTCTTAAAAATAACAAGCAGGAAATAACAATTCAGCAGCTACAAAATGATGTAAAGAAAAACAGTGTAAGACTCATAGGTGTCAACAAACAGCAGGAGTCAGCACAAGTGACATAAAAAGACTATTTGCAGAAGTAATATCAGAAAAATTCCCAAGCACAGGAAAAGAATATGACATACAGATAAGTGAGACATACAACTCCAGTTAGTCATAACCAAAATAAATCTAACCCAGACATAATGATCAAGATCCCAGAAATGCAGCAAAAGAACAGAATATTAAAAGCTGTTAGAGAAAAGAAACAGATCATCTATAAAGGAAAGCCCATCAGAATCATGGCATATTTCTCAACACAAACCATCAAGTCAAAAAGAGCTTGGAGTGAAGTATTTCAGGTCCTGAAAGAACAACTTCAAACCCAGATTGATGTACCCTGCAAAACTGTCTTTCAGAATTAATGGAGAAATAAGATACTTCCACAACAAAGAACAACTGAAGAAATTCATGACCACCAGACCAACCCTACAAAGATTCTAGAAAGATATAAAAATGACTGCAATTCTAAGAATAATAACAGAAAGGAGCCACCAAGCAGGGCAAGCAATTAAACAGAGGGGAAAAGTAGGGAACCAGCTGGAGAAAAATAACATAACAAAGATAAGCCAGTACATATCAATTATAACTCTTAATGTAAATGGCCTCAATTCACCAATCAAAAGAAACAGACTGGCAGAGTGAATCAAGAAACAAAATAAAACAATATACTATATACAAAAAATACATTTAACTCAAAAGGAAATTCATAGACTGAAAGTCAAAGGATGGAAACAATACTCCATGTGACAGGAACCCAGAAAAAAACAGGGCTAGCTGTTCTGTTTGCAGATAATGTAAACTTCAAAACAAGGATGATCAAAAGAGATAAAGAAGGTCACTACATACTTGTTGGGGGAAAACTGCAAGAGGAAGAGATAACAATCATAAATATATATGAATCAAATATGGGGAAATTCAGCTATATAAGACAAATACTAATAGACATGAAAAATCAAATAAGCAAGAAGACAGTTGTAACAGGGGACCTTAACACCCCATTGTCACAAAGAGATAGATCGACTAGCCAAAAAAAATCAACAAAGAAATAACAGAACTGAACCAAACTTGTAAACAAAGGCCTTAGTACACCTTGACAGGTGTTCCACCCAACATCAGAATACATACTCCTCTCAGCTGCACATAGGATGTTCTTTAAAATAGACCATATACTAGCCCATAGAACATGCTTAAGTAAATGCAAAGGAATTGAAGTTATCTCATGGATATTATGAGACCATAGTGCAATGAAGTTGGAAATTACTGACAAAAGAAATTGCAAGAACTCCATGAACACATGGAAATTAAATAAAACTCTCTTTAACAGCTAGTGGGTCACATATGAAATTAGAGAAGAAATTAAATGATATTTACAGTCAAATGAATTACCCGAACCTGTGGGACACAATGAAAACACTCCTCGGAGGGAAATTTATATCAGTGAATTCTCACATCAGGAAAATGGAATGAGCACAAATGAATAACCTAATGCTGTACCTCAAGCTTCTAGAAAAAGGAGAGCAAGTCAAGCCCAAACAAGGGAGGAAATTATAAAGATCAGAGCAGAAATTAATGCAGTAGAGACTAAGAAAACAGTACAAAGAATTAAATGAATCAAAGATTTGTTTCTTTGAAAGAATAAATACAATTGTTAAACCCCTGGCCAACTTTATCAAAAAAGGAAGGAAAAAACTCAAATTCATGCAATAAAGCATGAAAAAGGTGAAATCACTGTGGATCATGTAGAAATTTAGAAGATCATCAATACCTACTTGGAAAATCTTTACTCTCATAGGATAGAAAATGCAGAAGAAATGGACAGATTCCTAGATACATATGAAGTACCAAAGTTGAATCAAGAAGATATAAAAATCCTGACTAACTGAATATCAGTCAGTGAAATTGAAAACATAATAAAAACTTACCAACAAAGAAAAGCTCAGGTCCTGATGGATTTACAGCTGGATTCTACAAGAAATTTGGAGAACATTTAACACCAATACTTTTCAAACTCTTTCATGAAAGTGAAAGGGAAGCGATCCTCCCTAGCTCATTCCTGGAGGCAAGTATTACCCTGATAAAACTAGGGAAACACTCAACCAAAAAAGAAAGGTACAGACCAATCTCCCTAATGAACATAGATACAAAAATCCTCAATAAAATACTAGCAAACAGAATGCAGCAAATCATCAAGAAGATTATACATTCAATTCCCGGTACCAAAAAGAAAAAAGGAGATTTTACATCATGAGCAAGTGGGATTCATCCCAGGAATGCAGTGATGTTTCAATATACACAAATCAGTAAATGTAATACACCCTATCAACAGAGCCAAAGACAAAAATCACATGATCATTTCAATAGATGCAGAAAAACCTTTTGACAAAGTTCAACACTTATTCATGATAAAAACCCTACAGAAAATCAGAATAGATGGTCTTCACCTCACTCTGATGAAAGTCTTCTGTGACAAACTGCCAACATTATATTAAATGGACAAAAACTGAATGCCTCCACTTTAAAATCACAAACAAGACAAGGATGTCCATTATCACCATTTCTATTCAATATAGTTCTGGAAACATTAGCCAGAGCAATTAGACAAGAGAAAGAAATAAAAGGAATAAGGATAAGAAAAAAAGAAATTAAATTATCATTATTCACAGATGACATGATACTCTACATAGAAGACCCCAAAAACTCCACCAAAAGACTGCTAGATATAATAACCAAATTCAATAGCATAGCTGGATACAAAGTCAGCATTAAAAAATCAGTAGCATTTCCATACCCAAACAACAAACTCAGAAGGTAAGGAGACAACACTCTTTACAGTAGCATCCAAAAAAATAAAATACTTAAGACTCAATCTAACAAAGGAAGTAAAAGATCTGTACAGTGAAAATTACAGCACTCTGAAAAAAGAGATTGAAGAGGATTTCAGAAAGGAAAGATTTTCTTTGCTGATGGATAGGAAGAGCCAACATTGTGAAAATAGCCATACTCCCAAAAGTGTTATACAGATTCAATGCAATCCTGATCAAAATACCATTAGTATACCTCACAGATCTAGAGAAAACATTCCTAAAATTCACCTAGAACCACAAGAGACCTAGAATAACAAAAGCAATCCTGGTAACAAAGGCAAGGCAAGAGGCATCACAATCCATGACTTGAAATTATACTACAAAGCTACTGTGATAAAATCAGCAAAAAAAAAAAAAAAAGACCTGAGGATCAGTGGAACATATTAGAAGATGCAGACACAACTGCAAACACACTCAGTCACCTTATCTTTGAAAAGGGGCCGAACATGTTCACTGGAAGAAAGACAGCCTCCTTAATCAATGGTGCTGAAAAGACTGGCTTTCCACATACTGAAAACTAAAACTAGACCTATGTCTATCACCATGCACTAAACTAAATTCAAAATGGATCAAAGATCTAAATGTTAAAACAGAAACACTAAATCTACTGAAAGAGAAAATGGGTAGAAATCTTGAAGACATAGGGGTAGGCAGAGAGCTCATGAACAAAAAACAAACTGCATGGGTAGTACTTCAAACAACTGGGAATCTCATCATATTGAAA
>NW_004955414.1:18377504-18382319 GCF_000276665.1 Chinchilla lanigera
GCAGGCTGGGGATATAGCTCAGCGGCATAAGCTCCTGCCTGGCAAGCGCAAAGTCCTGAGTT
Organism: Chinchilla lanigera; assembly: GCF_000276665.1. NCBI lineage: Eukaryota > Metazoa > Chordata > Mammalia > Rodentia > Chinchillidae > Chinchilla > Chinchilla lanigera. Next base: position 18,377,567 of record NW_004955414.1, read on the forward strand.
AGATTCCTGGTACCCCCCCCCAAAAAAAAAAAGAAAAAAAGAAAAGAAAACTTTTTGCACATCTAAAGCAATCACCAACAGAGTGAAAAGAAAACCCATAGACTGAGAAAAAATGTTAGACAACTGTCCCTCAGACAAAGCACTTCTATCTAAAACATTTAAAGAATTAAAAAATATCATGCCCCCCAGATTCAAAGACCTAATCAAAAAATGGGCATCTGAGATCAACACACATTTCTCAGATGAAGAAATACAAAATGGCAAATAAATGTATGAAAAAATGTTCATCATTGGTCATGCAAGAGAAATGCAAACTGAAACAACACTGAGATTCCATCTCACCCAGAATGGGTATCATCAAGAAATTGAACAATAACAAATGCTGGCGAGGCTGTGGGGAAAAAGGAACCCTTCTCCACTGTTGGTGGGAGACTTGTACACCCACTGTGGAAATCAGTGTGGAGATTCCTCAAAAAACTAGGATTAGAGGTCCCACTCCACCCAGCTATTCCCCTTCTCAGTATTTTTCCAGAATTGAAAACATCATACCACGGTGATACATGTGCACCCACCTATGTTTATAGCAGCACAATTTGTAATAGCTAAATCTTGGAAACAACCCAAATGTTCATCAGCTGAGGAATGGATAAAAAAGATGTGGTATTTTCCTACAATGGAGTATTACACAGCTATAAAGAAGGACAAACTGGAGGTTTTCACAGGTAAGTGGATGCCATTAGAGACCATACTTATAAGGGAAATAAATCAGACTCGCATGTGTAAACATCGTATTGTCACCCTAGTGTAAGAAACTGAAAGAGTAAACAAAATCCAGATTGTACAATAGACACTGTGAAAGGGAAAGAAACTGCTCAAAAGGAGAGAACAACTGGGATGGGGGAAAGGGAAGAAAAAACAAGGAAGTGAAAAAATGTGTGTACACAAGATGGCTAAGATAATTGTTCTACTAATTTCTATTCGTTTACTAAAAGGAACAGTTAATGCCTAGTTGATCAATTTTGCATGCATATATCTGGTAATCTAAATGACTGCTTTCAAGATAACAATATGCAATATAATAAATATTGCTAATTTCCTATCATCTTATTTTGAAATTCTGTACCATTTTTGTTATTTTTAAAAATTCTCTTAAAAAAAGAGCAGACAAATGATAAAAAAGTAGAACAGCTTTATGGCCAATACAGAGAAAGCTTTAGTGGTCTGGATAGAAGATCAGATCAGCCACAACATTCCATTACGCCAAAGTGTAATCCAAGGTCATATCGTTCAATTCTATGAAAGCTGAGAGAGAGGCGAAAAAGGTAAAGGAAGAAAAGGTCAAATGTAGCAGGAGTGGTTCATGCAGTTTAAAAAAAGAAACTGTCTCCATAGCATAGAGGTACAAAGTGAAGCAGCAAATTGAGATGTAGAAGCTGAAGCAGCTTACTCAGAAAATTAACCGAAGATAATGGATAAAAGTGGTTTCTGTAATGTAAACAGACATATACTGCAAGAAGATCCCATCTAGTTCTGTCATGACTAAAGAGAAGTCAAGTTTCAAGGGACAGGCTGCTTCCTGTTAGGGGCTAATGCAGCTGGTGACTTTAAGTTGAGGCCAGCACTTATTTTTTGTTTGTTTTTGTTTTTTTTCCAGTACTGGGAATCGAACTCATGACCTTGCGCTTGCCAGGCAGGTGCTGTGCCGCTGAGCTAAATCCCCAGCCCCTGAAGCCAGCACTTATTTATTACCCTGAAAATCTTAAGGTGTTTAAGAATTATTCTAAATCTATTCTGCCTGTGCTCTATAGGTGGAACAATAAAGCCTGGATAGCAGCACATATTTACAACATGGTTTACTAAATATTTTAAGCTCACTGTTGAGATTTACTGCTAAAGAGTTAATTTGTAAGTACTACTGCTCATTGGTTATGCTTCTGGTTACCCAAGAACTGATGATCTTGCCTGGTAACACAACTTTCAGTAGCTCATAGATCAAGGAGTAATTTTGATTTTCAAGTCTTATGAGTTAAGAAATATATTTCATAAGGCTATAACTGCTGTAGATAGTGATTCTTCTGATGGATCTGGGCAAGGTAAATTGAAAAACTTCTGGAAAGTATGCACCATTCTGTGGGGAAAAAGGAACCCTTCATTAAGAAGGCCATTAAGAACATTCATAATTTATGGGAAGAGGTCAAAATATCAACATTAACAGGAGCTGGTGTGAAATTGATCCCAGTCCCCAAATTGATGTCTTTGAGGGTGTTTAACGCTTCAGTAGAGGAAATAACTGTAGATGTGGTAGAATAGCAAGAAAATTAGAAGTGGTACCTGAAGATATGACTAACTTTCTGCCATTTCCTGGTAAAACTTTAAGTGGGGAAGAAGTTTTTTTATGGATGAGTAAGATGAGTAATTTCAGGAGATGGAATCTACTCCTGCTGAAGATGGGTAAATATTACTGAAATGACAACCAAGATTGTAGAATATTACATAAACTTAGTTGGTAAGACAGTGGTAAGGTTTCAGAGGATTGACTCCAATTTTGAAAGAAATTCTACTGTTGGCATACAGTTTTAAAATAGCTTCACATGCTACAAGGAAATCTTCATAGAAGTGTCAATAGATGTAGCAAACTTCACTTTTGTCGTATTTTAATTACAGCTGGGTGTGGTAAAGAAAACTTTTTTTACATATTGACGTTATATTCATATATCTTAGTGAATGCTTTTATTATTCACCATTTATTAATTCACTTGGTTTTATGTCAGTCTTCATATACTCTAATAGCAGTTGTTTTTGCGTTTCTTTCCTGTTTGAAGCTATTGTTTCTTTTTTATTGAACAGAAGGTCTAGAAAAATGTAGAGTAGTACTTACAGTAGCAGTAGTATGCATCTGTGTCTTATTTCTGAATTTATGATGTCAGATCTTTCATTATCTTTCTTGATGAAAATTTTGCTAAGGGTGATGTCTGTTTACAGCTTGCAAATAAATATTAAATTTAATAAAAAAAAGAAATTGCATCTGGGTGTGGTAGCATAGGCCTGAAATCCAAGCTATTTTGGAGGTTGAAGCAAGAAGATCACAAGTTTGAAGCCAGCCTAACTACTTTAGTGAGACCCTGTCTCAAAATAAAATTTAAAAATTTTGGGAATGTAGCCCAGTGGTATGGCCTTGTCTAGCATACCTGAGTCCCTAAGTTTAATCCATAGTACCACATGCACACATAAAATATTTGCCACAGCCATCCCAGCCAGCCTTCTGCATCCACCACCCTAATCATTCAGCAGCCGTCAACACTGAGGCAAAACCCTCTTCCAGCAAAAAATAGGCTTGCTGAAGGTCCCGGTGATTGTTAACATTTTAAAGGTACACTTAAAAATTAAGGTACATATACTTTTCATGTATAATGCTGTTGTACATTCAGTGGACTCCAGCTGTCTTACTTTCTTGTCACTGAGACACATTACCCAACACCCACAAATTAAAGGAGGAAAAGTTTATTTGGGTTCACACTTTGTAGGTTGGCTCCAAGGCAGGATGGCATGGCAGAGGGGCATACTGACAACAGGAAGTAGGGAGTGATGAAGGAAAGGAGGGAAATAGACCTGTCCAAGCCATACCTGTAGTGACCCCTCCTCAGATCAGACCTCACCTCCCAACATCATACCCAGCCATAAACTTATCAGTGAACTAATCCATTAATCAAGCCCCAGTGACAGAGTCACTTTCCAAAAGCCCCACCTTTGAGTGTAGGAGGTTTTGGGGGAACATCTGGATAAATACCATAACACCAATATAATATGAACATAACATTTTTTTTTTTTTTTTTGGTCCTGGTATTGAACTCAGGATCTTCTTGCAGAGCTACATCCCTAGTTTTTTTTTTTAAGAGAGAGAGAGAGGGTCTTGGTAAGTCACTAATTTGGTTTGAACTTGTGATCTATCTGCCTCAGCCTCCCAGAATGCTGGATAAAGGACATGTGTGACTATGCCAGCTAAACATAACTTTCTTATGCACTGGGGAACCAAAAAATTTGTGTGACTCATTTTATTACAATATTTTCTTAATTATGATGGCGAGACCAAGCTTGCAATATTTCTGAGGTATGTTTATGTTCTTAGTGTTTGTTAGTTAATATCTGAAATTCAGAAGGTATTCAGTGGATGTTATTGGTGAGTCAATATTTTTTATATATATTTTTTTATTTTAAAGAAGGAAAAACAAAAACAGTGAAACACAATTTCAAAACAAGATAATAGGAAATTAACAATGGTTAATATATTGCATATTGTTGCCCAGATTATAAAATATAGGGTTGCAAAACTGATCACTGTAAGCGCAAATCATTCTTTTCAACAAACTGTTTGAAATTAGTAGTATAATTACTTTAGCTATCTTGTCTATACTTCTTTTCTCCTTTCCCTCATCCCAGTTGTTCTCTCCTTTTGAGCAGTTTCTTTCCCTTTCACAGTGTCTATTGTACAATCTGGATTTTGTTTACTCTTTCAGTTTCTTACACTAGGGAGACAATACGATGTTTACACATGCGAGTCTGACTTATTTCCCTTATAAGTATGGTCTCTAATGGCATCCACTTACCTGTGAAAACCTCCAGTTTGTCCTTCTTTATAGCTGTGTAATACTCCATTGTAGGAAAATACCACATCTTTTTTATCCATTCCTCAGCTGATGAACATTTGGGTTGTTTCCAAGATTTAGCTATTACAAATTGTGCTGCTATAAACATA
>NW_004955414.1:18383514-18391227 GCF_000276665.1 Chinchilla lanigera
ATCAATATGTAATACAACAAGCATTGTTAATTTCCTACCACTTTGTAACTCTGTATTGTCTGTACTGTTCCTTTGCTATTTTGTAAAAGGTTGTCTCTCTGTTAATGTTTTCCTCCTTTTATTTTTAAAATAAAATAAAAAAATTATTTTGTATTTTCAGGCCATCATTTTAATGCTGAGATGATGTTTTTTGTAATGATTGCTTTAAAAAATCTATGTATTCCAGGGCAAAAATATGAGGATTTTATGAAAATATTATTAATATGCTGATAATATGTGCACAAGTTCCCTTACCTGTTTGCTGCCCATGTTGAAAAGTTATTTTTATATCCTAATATATATAAACAGTGTCATTTATAAAACAGTGAGGCAAGTAGTTCAGGGTAGCATGAGATGATTAGTCATTTTGTACTTCATTTGTTTTTATTGAGTTTTAGCTCACTGTGAGAATATGTATTACTGTTTATCCATTATCTCACTGATGGATTCCTAGACTGTTTATTAAGACTAAAGGTGTTATAATTTTTTTTGCACAGATGTTTTTGTGGATATATTTTTATTTGTCTTGGTAAATACCTCATATTGAGATGGCTATGGAACGTTAGATAAATGTTGAATTATAGAAAAAATGCCAGAGCTGGACACATGCCTGTATTTCTAGTCTTGGGGAGGCTGGAGCAGGAGAATTGTTGTGAGTTGGAGGCCACCTGGTCTACAAAGGGAATTCACGGCCATCCTGAACTATGTAATGAGAACTTGTCTCAATAATTTATCTGATGTGTGTTTGTGTGTGTGTGTGTGTGTGTGTGTATTTCCCTCCTTCTTTCTTTTCTCCTTTCCCTCATCCCAATTGTTCTTTCCTTTTGAGAAGTTTCTTTCCCTTTCACAATATCTATTGTACCTTTTATATTTTATTTATTCTCTTACATTGCATCATGCAATGTTTACGTATGCAAGTCTGATTTATTTCACTTATGAGTATGGTCTCTAGTTGCATCCATTTACCTATAAAAGCTTCGAGTTTATCTTTTTTTATAGCTGAGTAATACTCCATAGTATAAAAATATCATACTTTTTTATCCATTCCTCAGTTGATTGGCATTTGGATTACTAATTTCTATTGGTTTATTGAAAGGAACAGTTAATGCTTAATTTTTTTTTTTTTATCAATTTTGCAAGCCTTTATCTGGTAATCTGAACAACTACTTTGAAGATAACAATATGCAATATAACAACCATTGTTGATTTCCTGTCATCTTGCTTTGAAATTTTGTATCATTTTTAATGTTTTTTAAATTTTTTATTCTTTAAAATAAAAAAGTTTTTAAAAACCTAAAAAAGAAAAGAAATGGGCAAGCGCAAGGTCGTGAGTTTGGTTCCTGGTACTAGAGAAAAACCAAAAAGAAAAGAAAAGAAAAGAAATGCCTGACTTTTCCCCAAAGCATTTATGGCATTTTACATTCCTGCTAACAAACAATATGTTAGAATTTCATTGCTCTTTCTCTTCACTAATATGTAAAGTTGTCAGTCTTTAATTTTAGCCATTTTGTAAGATATATTTATTTTAATATTCATCATTTTGATTATGGATACCCTGTGTCTATTACCATCAATAATAATTTGGACAGTCTTAGGTGTTTCTATCCTAGTGATAAAGTTAAACGGGTTCACTATGCAGTCAGTTGTGACACCATCTTCACATTTGATGTCTGGCACTTCTGAGTTCACTTTGACTTCTGACACAACTTGCGTGTTTGAAGGCCTCAAGACCACCTCAGATTCAGTAATTTGCCTGAAGGACTCTCAGAGTTGTTATGACTTACTTCAGCAAAAGGACCCAGTTTGAAATCGGCCAAGGGAAGAGGTGCTTAGAGTTCCAATAACAGAGCTTCCAGTTGTCCTCTTTCAGTAGAATTGACAGAAAAATGCATGGCAGTACATTCAGTGTATTGTCAATTAGAGAAATTTACCTGAGCATTGGTGTGCTGAGATTTTATTTGGGCTCGGTTACTTAGACATGATGATCATGTTACTAAAGTAGCGCCTCCTAGAAGCTTAGTTGGTACTGTTTGGTCCAAAGCTATCTTCAGATTCCTAGCATATCACATTATAGCATGAACTGTTTAATGTGGTGCAAGGACCCTAGGTAAATAAAAATACTCTTATCAAGCAGGATATTCCAAGGATTTAGAGACTATCTCCCAGAGGCCAGAAACAGTAGAAGGTAACACTTCTCTGGGCAGGATTAATTCTGTATGGTATACTCATATACTCTGTTTTTAAAAAGCTAATGTGTGAAAATGGTTGCATTAAAACTTGTATAACCTATGACCAAAGTCAAGAAGCTTAACTTATTAATAATACTTATTAAGGTATTTCATCTAAATTTATGAAGAGTCTGAAGTCTTTTGTCAGTTGTTCTTCCTTTGTTAATTTAGCAAACATTTATTAAACATCTGCAGTGTTCTGGCATTGTGCTACACATGTAAATACAAAGATATGAAGCATATTTATTGTTTTTAGAGATCTCCACAGTCACTTAAAAAGTGAGGCCTAGGTTGTGGATGAACTTCGTAGAGATGAGGACACACTAAGTAGTCAGCTCCTGCTGGTCTCCTATGCCATGTTAATGAAACTGCTGAGGAATAATTTCTTAAGTGTAATCAGGAGAATGGCTTGATTAGATTGTTTTTAGAAAATTATTCAAAACATTGGATTTTATTAAAGATTTAATCTTCATAGGGATTTATTCTTATTCCTTTCTAGATAATATGGAATTTATATTTTTTCATATTAGTGCATGAGTTAATTAAAAATTACTTTTTCCCATTGCAGCATAAAAGACTACTATGAAGAGCCAAAATTAAAATTTCATTCTGTGTCATATATAGAAATGTAACTGAATTTTGTGTGTGACTTTGTATCTTTTTTACTTTACTGAATTCATTTATTCTAATAGGTATTTAATAGTTCTAATAGGAATCTTTAAGATTGTGCTTGATCTCAGAGGTAAAGTTTTCAATTCTTTATAGTTGAGTATAATGTTGTAGGTTTTTCATATATGACTTTTACTATGTTGAAGTAGTTTCCTTCTGTTTATAGTTTGTGTTTTTATCTTGAAAGAATATTTAGTTTTTAAATGCATTTTCTATATCAATTGAGATGTCCGTGTAGTTTTTTTTCTTCATTCTGTTGCAGTGATCAATTTTTGTATGCTGAATCCTTGCATTTCAGGAATAAGTCCCACTTGATCATGATGTATAGTTCTTTTAATGTGCTGCTGGATTTGATTTGCAATTTTTTTGTTGAGGACTTTTGCTGTCAGTGTTCATAAGGGAAGATGATCTTCAGTATCAATATGATACATGTCCATAGAAAAAGTTAGAGATTATTTTTTTCCCGTTAATATTTTTAGAAATGTTTGAGAATAATTCATGATCTTTAAAAGTTTAATAAAATTCACCAGTGAAACCATCAGGTCCAAGGCTTATTTTTGCTGGAATATTTTTGATTCTTTATTTAATACTAATTATAGATCTGTCAGATTTTCAGTGTCTTTGTGGTTTAGCCTCAGTAGGGCTGAGAAGGCAATGACCCTTTAAATTCTCTAGAAGTCACTGAGGTCAAAGGGAGAGGGACTTGCATAAAAATGAGGGAGACTGAGCAACAATGGTTGCCCTGTCTTTGTACCTCTACCGTCAGAATTCGCAGTATCAGTCATAGCATAATCTTAGAGACAGGTTTCATTTTGTCCATCCTAGCTCTGTTTGGTGTTTGCAAGCTGCTCCTGGAGTGAAATGCATGACTGCATGCCGCAGACTTAGGCGTAAAGGGTGGTGGTTCCTACTGTCCCGATTGAAATTGGATCAAATTAAATCACTATTATCTAAGCCTTTCCCTGGAAGTAGGATTCCTGCAATTGACTCCCTTATTCCAAAGTGGGTAGATGAGACAGGCTGTACCAGTGATTTTGTTGTCTTGATGGAACACAAATTCCTGGAGCTTCCTATCTCAGCATTTTCCCAGAATCTTCTCTGCTTGCTTAACCCTTGAATGTACTGGAGATATTTATTATATAGAATCTCATTTCTTATAGATAATCTAAAATACTCCTAAACACGCATGAATTTTTAGATTTAAAGTCTTTCTCCCTTTGTATTTTTAATATTAAGAAGTTAGTCACTCAAGACAAATAAGGTAAGATTTTAAATAGTTGCTTTTTTTTTTTTGTCTCTTTGAGACATTGTCTCGCTATGCAGTTCAGGCAGGCCTTGAGCTCATTTTGTAGCCCTGGCTGCTCTTGAACTCGCAGTGATCCTCCTGCCTCAGGCTACTGAGTGCTGGGATTACAGGTATGCACCACCACACCTGGCAGTAGTTACATTTCTTAAATCATGTTGGTAAGTCTAAATACCTTTTCAAGTGTTAATTTTGGCATCTTGCCTTTTTTCTATTTCAGTGTACTGTCTTACTCTTTCTACTTCTTATGTCTCTGCTGTAGTGCAATAGGATCTGCTTTTTTCCCTCGAGAACTTTTATTTATAGAACAAATTTTAACACTTAGCTAGGCTTAGAATTTCAGATATTGTCTCTCTGTCTGTCTGTCTATGGCAATACTGAGAATTGAACACAGGATCTTTACACTGAGTTTACACTGCCTCTCTCCATTTTTAAATTTTGAGACAGGGTTTCACTAAGTCACTAAATTGTCCAGTCTGGGCTTGAACTTGTTATCCTGTTGCCTCAACCTCCTAGAATGCTGGGATTACAGGTGTATGAATCGAATATTACCTTGCACTCTCCTGTATTTATCTGGGTGCTGACTTCCACAATTAGAAATACACTCATAAGTTTTGGTTGAGCTAGGCATGGTGTTACACACCTGTAATCCCAGCATTCAGGAGGCTGAGGCAGGAGAATCACCATGAGTTTGAGACCAACCTGGGCTACATAGTGAGTTTAAGGCTGGCCTCAACTACATAGTGGGACCCTGTCTCAATCCTCCCTCCCCCACAAAACTGGGTTGAAATGAAAGTGGGTGTGTGTATGTTTTATGGGGTGCAGTGATTTTTTTCAGCACAGATTCCTAGCATATAACAGATAAGTCTTTAATTCAGAATATTCAAGGTAAATTGCCAATATTACCATATTTTGTTGATTCTGTACTGCCTGTGGTTTATAAGGTTGACTATTAATCTTATTAAGCATTAAAATAGGAGAAAATACTGCCAGTCATAAAGATTCATCTCCATATCATAAAATTACCAAAAGTTTTAAAGAGACAAGGTCTCACTATGTTTAGATAGAACTAGAAATCCTGGGTTCAACCCAGGTAGGGTGGTGTACACCAGCTCTTAGGAGGCTGAAGTAGGAGGATCACAAGTTTAAAACCAGTCTGAGCTACATAGCAAGTGTGAGACCTCAGTCTGGACTAAATAGTGAGACTCTACCTCAGAAACAAAAACCACAGAAAACAAACAAACAAAAAACTAAGCGTGGTGGTGCATTCCTATAATCTCAGTACTTGGGAGTCTGAGGCATGAGGTTCGCTGCAAGTTTAGGCCTGCCTTGGGTTACATAGTGAGCTCAAGGCCAGCCTGAAGTACAGTGCAAGATCCTGTCCCAAATCACCCCTGCCCCAAAAGAAAGAAAGAAAGAAACAAACAAACAAACAAACTGGGCTCAAGCAGGTCTCCTCCCTCAGTCTCCCAAGTACCTGGGACTACCTGTGTGCATCACTGTGCCTGGCCATAAATGTTAATATGTGAAAAGTATGAACCTTAGAATCTACAAAATTATACACGTATGGAAAGTATGTTCTCAGCACACCACATGTGTAGCCACCTTATGCTTTGTTTGCAAAAAACTATAATAAAGGAAACAGTTTGATGAATTCTCATGTTGAGGTGATCAAAATTTTTTCACCTTGTTTTCTGTAGTTTTCTTTGTGTTATTGAGTTCAGTAACCTTTCTGTAACCATATGATGTAGTAGCCATTCTTCCAACAGTTGCCAACACTTACGTGAGATTTACTGTGTGCTAGATGCTTTTGACAACTTTCTATATTTCAAATAACTAAATTTTAGAGTATTTTTATGAAATGAGTTCTGTTTTTATACCCATTTTACCAAGGAGGAAACAGGCATAGGGAAGTCAAATGACTTGTCTAAGATCATACCTGTAAGTGGTAGAGCTGGGCTTTGAATGTGGATTGTCTAACTGCGCTAAGCACATAAAGATGAATAAAATACATTTCCCAGGCGATATTTGAAGGTGTGTTGATAAATTTATATGAAATTATTAAGTTATGTTTTTGGTAATTAATTTTTATTTGTATTTTTAGGACATTCAGTCAGAAGAGGGCTGCTATTGAAAGAGAGTATGCACAGGTAAGCTTGGAGTTGGAGGTCCTCATACTCGGTGTACTTAAGGGCAGATGTGGTTGTCAGAGAGAACCTTAGCATCTCCCTTTTCTTCTCATTTGTAGTTACTGTTCTTTGATTCCCCTTATGTTTCATTTGAATATTTAACTGAGGAGCTAAGGTGCTCCTTTTTACAAAGAAGATTTTGAACCTGCTGCTAGAAGATATTATGGACAAATTTTTGTAAAATATCTAAGAGGATGAATGATAATAAATATATCGCACAAGTATATTTATTCATTCTCATTTATGTACCCTATTCTCTGCAGTTAATGAAAGGTTAATTTTTATATTCATTCTGGGTTTTAGTTCTCATTACAGGCCTATTGTAGAGGGTGATATGCTTTCAGTGGATAATATGGAGCCTTATCTAGGGAAGTTTAAGTGTTTCCTTCTTTAATTTTAATTAGACCCTTATTTGTTCTCCCCTAGCTAAATACTGCAAGAAGGATTATATTGCTATATCATCTTGTGGATGTGTGAGAATCAGAAGTATTCTATGTACAAAAATAGTTTAACATGACTTGAAAATTTTGGCCTTTTTAAGCAGTTACTTTCTGTGTGCGGTAACATTCTAGAGAGTTGCCCCTCTTGAACCTCAACAAATTTTAAAACTCACATTTGCAGCAAAAATTTAAAATACAAGAGAACATTAGAGGGAACAGTTAACATGCAATATATATTCTACATGTAACCATTACTACTGCTGCTGCTGCTAATTCTTTTTATAAATAATGAGTTTATGGCATACTTTTCTTTTTTTTAATACTTTTTTAGTTTTAGCTTTAATTTTACTCAAATTGATCAGATAGATGTCAGTTTTTTTATTTGACAATCTTAGAATTATCTGTTCCTTAAAAGCTAGATAAAATTGATTTAATCAGTAGCTGTTGAGTGCTTATGTGCCAAATGCTTCACATAATATATACTACCAGTTCTAATATTTTTGTTGACCCTTTTTTCTATGTGTCTATAATAAATATTAGCAATAATAGTTAAATGTATTGAATCTTTACTTTGTACCGGGTTTTGTGCTAAGTATTTTATATGTTACCTAGTTTATTCCTTTCAATAAATAGGAAAACATTTTCATACCCTTCACAGATGTTTTCAGACTCACAAATATGCTTATATATAATATATACATATTTATAAAATTGGGATGAACATCCATGATATACTTTTAAAAATAAAAGTATTAAGTAAAAATTTCAATGGCATTCTGCTGTAATAAGATTCAAAAATTTTTTTTTTTTTTTTTTTTTTTTTTTTTGTTTTTTTCCGGTACCGG
>NW_004955414.1:18391327-18414461 GCF_000276665.1 Chinchilla lanigera
TCCGGTACCGGGAACCGAACTCATGACCTTGCACTTGCCAGGCAGGCGCTTTTGCCGCTGAGCTAAATCCCCAGCCCCAAGATTCAAAATTTTGACCACCAGTAGTTAATATTCATAATTAAAATTGCAAAATGACACTTTAAGTTGTATGAAAAGTAGCAGTCTTGTGCTGCAGTCCCAGTCTCCTTCAGATAAGATGAAAAGCAGATACCTATTTTGGTTTTCCTGGTGATATTTCTATGTCCTTAAATAAGGAGCCTATAACTGATTCTTGATTTATCAACTCTAAACATATAATAAATGAGGAATTAACCCATAAGACATTTCTTTCTAACCTACTCTTTCCAATATAATTGTGGCACTATTTTAGTGCTTTTGTAACCCTTAATGATATGTTCAATTTTTATCTTTTTTGTCAATACATGTATGCACACATTATTTATGTTATATATAGATAAATGTATGTATATATATAGTATGTAAATATATGAATATATAAAGATACATGTATGCATGTGTATATATATAGTACAATGGAATTATATTTAATGATCAGATTTACCCTTGAAAAGTTTAACTATCAAGTGGATTATACTTGGTTTTGTTTATACAATACTGTATAGTAATGTAAATAAACTATATGAAGTATATAATGTATCTTTCTAAACTTTAAAATCATATTCAGTATGAAAATGTTCCAGTGTCTCTCCACTTGGGAAAATTGACTGTGGAGAGCCAATTTGCTGACTGTTCTTGTTATTTATCATATATACCTTTTAGATGATTGGTCTTATTTTTCAGTGTTTCCTAATTAATTTTTCAACTTGTTTATTGAACTTACAGACAGTGTTATCTCTGTCTTCTTATTTCCCTGAACATTATTTTTACTTGTCAGTATTAGAGAAACTCTTAAAATAGACACATTCTTTCTATATATTTTGCCAGTATGCACTAATAATAATAATTTATTTATGTAGTCTTCTTATCTTTTTTAATTGTGTATTGAAAATTGAACCTAGGACTTTTCCTTTTAAAATTTTATGTGTGTAGGTATGTATGTGTGTTTGAGACAGGGTATCACTATGTATTCTAGGCTGCCCATTAACTCACTATGCAGCCCAGGATGGCCTTGAACTTGCGGTGATCCTCCTGCCTCAGCCTCTTGAGTGCTGAGATTACAGACATGCACCACTATACCTGGCTTTATTTTTTATTGTGAGACAGGTTTTTCCAAGTCACTGTTGCCCAGGCTGGGTTCACAGTTGTAATCATTTTGTCTCAGCCTCCAGAATGTTGGGATTAGAGTTGTGTACCACCATGCCTGGCTTCTATCTGATTTTCTTTCAGCATTAAGAGTTTAAGTTTCAAACCTATTTTGCATATATGGATAATTCTTCATAGCATCCACCGAATATATATATTACAGTTTGTTTTTCCAGTGTGTGGATGAAAATTTTATTTTATTTTACAGAGAAAAGAACAAAAACAAAACAACACAAAAACCATAAAAATGATACAGAATTTGAAAACAAGTTGATAGGACATCAGTGCTTGTTGTATTACTTATTGTTATCTTCAAAGTAGTTGCTTACATTACCAGCTATAGGTATGCAAGATTGATCAAACAATTAAACATTAACTGTTCCTTTCAATAAACCAATAGAAATTAGTAGTACAGTTATCTTAGCCATCCCGTTTGTGCGCATGTGTGTATATCTATATATATAATTTCCCTTCCTTCTTTCTTTTCTTTTTTCCCTCATCCCAGTTGTTCTTTCCTATTAAGCAGTTTCTTTCCTTTTCACAATATCTATTGTACCTTTCAGTTTTATTTACTCTTTCAGGCTCTTATACTAGGGAGACAATGCAATGTGTACACATGCATGTCCAACTTATTTCACTTATGAGTATGGTTTCTAGTTGCATCTATTTACGTATAAAAAGCCTTGAGTTTATGTTTCTTTATAGCTCAGTAATATTCCATTGTATAAAAATACCACATTTTTTAAATCCACTCCTTAGTTGATGGGCATTTGGGTTGTTTCTAAAATTTTGCTATGACAAATTGTGCTGCTATGAACGTGGGTGCACATATATCGCTTTGGTATAATGTTTTTAATTCTTCTGGGAAAATACCCAGAAGGGGAATGGCTGGGTTAAATGGGATCTCTAATCCTAATTTTTTGAGGAATCTCCAGATTGATTTCCAAAGTGCTTGCACCAGTGCACATTGTCACCAACAGTGGAGAAGAGTTCCTTTTTCCTCACAGACCCTCCAGCATTTGTTGTTGGTTGATTTCTTGATGGTAGCCATTCTTACTGGGGTAAGATGAAATCTCAGTGTTGTTTTAATTTGCATCTCTTGAATGACCAATGATGTTGAACATTTTTTCATTTATTTATTTACCATTTATATTTCTTCATTTGAGACGTGTGTATTCATCTCAGATGCCCATTTTTGGATTGGGTCTTTGAATTTGGGGGGTCTGAGTTTTTTCAATTCTTTATATTTCTAGATATAAGTCCTTTGTCCGGGATAGTTAGTTAGAATGTTTTCCCACACTGTGGGTTGTCTTTTCACTCTAATGGTGATTTCTTTTGAAGTACAAAAGTACAAGGATGAGATCCCAGTTGTTGATTCTTTGAAGTGCTTCCCATGCAGTTTGGGTTTTGTTCATGAAGACTGTGCCTACTACTATGTCTTCAAGATTTCGACCTGCTTTCTCTTCTGGTAGATTTAGTGTTTCTGATTTAATATTTAAATCTTTGATTCGTTTTTACTTTAATTTAGTGCATGGTGATAGACATGGGTCTAGTTTTAGTCTTCGCCTAAGAGAGCCAGTTTTTCCAGCACCACTGATTAAAGAGGCTGTCTGTTTTCAAGTGAACATGTTTGGCCCCTTTGTCAAAGATAAGTTGGCTGAGTGTGTTTGTAGTTGTGTCTGCATCTAGGATGAAAATTTTAAATTCATGTTTTGACTAATGCTTCTGAATAAAAGTTTTATACATATGTAGATTTCTGTTTGGTATATGCCTAGGAGTAGAATAGCTGGGTCAGTGGCTACGTGTACATCCTATTTTAGTAGATACAACCAAGCAGTTTTACAAAGTGATTGTACCAGTTTACCTTCTCAGCAACAAGGTATGAGAGTTGCACTTGCTCCATGTCTTTGCCCATATTTGTTTTTCTCTTAAAATTAAAGAATGACATTTTAATGAGTATGTAGTAGTATTTCATTTTTTAAAATAAGCTTTAAAAATTGATGAATACACATAGAAACATGTGCATTAAATATATAGTTCCATGAGTTTTTATCAAATGGCCAAATTGTTTTCCAAATAGACTCTTTCATTTTGCATTCCGACCAGCAATATGCAAAGGCTTCAGTTCCAGAAATGCCCTGGGCAGTACTTGTCAATGCCTGTCATTTCTGATTATGGTCAGTATGGTGGCTATCACCATTAGGAGCAGTGCTTCCAGGATTCTCTTCTATGTGTCTTTAGGTGACTATATGAATATGTTTTATTAGGGATATGACTAAGGAATGGATTTCTATGTTATAGTTTATATGTTCAGCTTTGGAAGATATTAGGAAATAATCTTCTACAGTGATTATTGCAATTTACAGTCCTATAGGCAGTGACTGGGAGTTGTACAGTAGTTGCTTTGAGTCCTTACCAGCATTTGGTTTTTTTTTTTTTTTTTTCCTTTTTTAGCCTCTCTGGTGAGTATGTGATTGTAAAGAATTGCAGGCTTAATTTGCATTTTCCTGATGATACATGAAATTGAGGTACTTTTATACCTTGATTGAGCATGTAGGCATGTTTTGTTATGAAGTATATGTGTTAGGAATTTCCTATTCATGTTTCTCTTTTTTTATTTTAAAGAGAAAAACTACAAAATTTCAAAACAAGATAATAGGAGGTTAACAATGGTTAATACATTGCATATTGCTGTCTTTAAATTAGTTACTCAGAGTACAGGGTATCGGCATTAATTGTTCAAACAATATGAGCACAAACCTTTTCAATGAACTAAGAAATTAATAGTATAACTATTGTAACTATCATGTGTATTATATATATATATATATTTTTTTTTTTTTGGCCTTTCTCTTCTTTTCTCCATTCCTCCATCCTAGTTTCTCTTTCCTTTTGAAGTTTCTTCTCATTTTACAATATCTATTGTACATTTTGGATCTCATTTACTCTTTCAGCTTCTCACACTAGGGAAACAATATGATGTTTGCCCATATGCGTCTGGTTTATTTCACTTATAAGTATGGTCTCAAATTGCATCCATTTACCTGTAAAAGTCGCCAGTTTATCTTTCTTTATGGCTAAGTAGTTCTCCATTGTGTGAAAAGGCCACGCATCTCTCACTTTTTATTGATTCATAGTTTTTAGTATATTCTGGATTTGACTCTTTTGTCAGATGTATGTATTGCAGATATCTCTACAACCTCATGCAGAAATGTCATGTTTGTGGCTTGCCTTTTAATCTGTTAATGATTTCTTTTGATGAAAACAAGTTCTAAGTTTTAGTGAAATATAATTTATTTTCTTTCATAGTCAGTGCTGTTTATATCCTATTTAAGAGTTTGGTATAACCCAAAAGTCTACCCTGAGGTGTTATGTAATGTTCTGGAATTTTTATTATTTAATCTTCCATAGTTCTGTGGTCTCTCTGGAGTAAACTCGTGTATGGTGTGGAGTGGGGTCAAGGTTTCATTTTCTACTTGGATATCCATTTAACAAAGCATCATATACTGAAAAATCTTGCTTGCACTGGGGTGAAGTGATATTTTTTGGTGAATTAGGTATAAGTGCATTTCTGGACTTTGTTCCATTGAAGAAATTTTTGTCATTGTTACATTAATTGCTGTGGCTCTATAGTTTTAATATCTGGGAGTTTAAGAACTGCATTATTCTTGGCTCTTTATATTTCATACGTGTTTTAGAATTCCTTTGTTGATTTCCCCAATATTCTGCCTGGGATTTCGGTAGGAATTGTTTGCATGTTTAGATAATGTAGGAGAATCGGTATCTTAAAAATATTGTTATCCCCATCTTTATTTAATGGTTCTTTCTTTTTTTCCTGTATACTCAGCAGGTTAGTTCATTGAAACCTCCCTTTTGTCAGAGATCTCTTTTCTGCAACCCACAGTCTCTTGTTTTAGTCTGGGTTCTCTGTGATTGCTGCATAGGCCTTATGCTGAATGATTTAATTTCTGTCTTGTGTGGGATTCATCAATCCTTTGGCTCCGTGGTGCCTCACTCCTATTATATTAGCACTCTGGAGGCTGAGATAGGAGGATCAACAGTTTCAGGCCTACCTGGACTACATGGAGAAACTGAGAAGTAGAGGGAGAGATTCTAGTGTATTTCCTTATTTTTTTAAGGATTTTATGTAGGAATTTCCTTAGTTACTTTTATACCTGAATTTATTAGTTCACTGTAATTTAGTTACGTTTAGTGAAAGGCATAGTATTGTTCTGAGGATTAATAGTAGAAATCTCTAATATGATTTCAAAGTGATGAGAAAATTTTCTTCATGTTGATATAATAATAGTGAAAGGCCTACTCTGCTTCCCTTTTGGTGGACATTATAAAGAAGAAGAAAAAAAATCCCAGCATTCCAGGAGGCTGAAGCAGGAGGATCACAACTTTGAGTCCAGCCTGGGAAACTTAGTGACTTAGCAAAGACTCTGTTTCAAAAGAAAAAATAACAGGAGTAGAGATTTCGCTGAGTGTGAAGGCCCTGGTTCAATCCTTCCACTTTGCTTTGCATACATCCCTGACTGTTGCCTTGTACCAGTTCCTATGTTGAAATTTGTGGGTCAAAAGATCCATACATATTTTAAGGCTTTAGGAATACTGTCCAATGCACTGTGTAACATTTATGTTCTTAGTAGCAAGACATAAAAATGCTTGTGTCCCATGTTATTCTTACTGTTGGATGATACATTTTAAAATATCTTTGGCTTTTTTAAGGAGAAAATTCATGTTTTAGGGGAAAACATGTCACAATGTGTATGTTCTATCATTTGCTAACATTTTTTGAGAGAACGTTCAGAATTAATTAGTTATTTCAAAATTCATCTGTTTATCTTGGGCATATGTAAAAAGGGATATATAAATATAGTAAGTTGGTTAAGGTATTTCTAAAACATTTTTATGTTCAGAATCTGACTCTTCTGAGTAACTTTTAGATCAGAACCATCAGTCTCATTGTTCTTTCCACCCTGTATTACCTTTTATATTACTTTGTGATGCTTTGTTTCAGAGCATCCCCAGTATTGCCTGCGGAAAATTTTTCCTTGTTGCTAATACCATCCTTCAAGTTTTCATGCAGGAAGTTCCTTTATCTTAGCAGAAAATATCAAAATAAGATTTTTCAGACAACAGTCAGAGATAGTACTTAAATATTTGTGGTTGGAAATACCTAGAAGTTGCAGTTGTCTCCTCAAGCAACCAAATTCCTATGTGTACTAACAGCATTAGGGCATAACGTCAGTGGTTAGTTGCAGCCTGATTTCAGAGATGTCAAAATGTTAAAAAAGAGAAAAAATACCTTACTGACAGAATGTATATAGAGATTTCATTGTTGAAGAAAAGTTGAAACATGGGAGGGAGGATTAAAGGAAGGATATACTCCAGAGCCCAGTGGTGGCTTGCTCCTATTATCCTAGCACTCAGGAGGCGGAGCCAGGAGGATCAAGTTCAAGGTTTGCCTGGACTACATAGAGAAACCAAGGAAGAGAGAGAGAGGGAAAGATTCTAAAATACAGGAAGTATTACTAATTAAATGATCTTTTGGGAGGAAGAATTTCAATTTTTTTTTCTCAGGAGTATTTAAAAATATATGGGAGTATAGATCTAGTTGCGTTACCTGTATTTAGTGCAGTAGCCACTGACTATGCAGTTTTCAATTTAAAGATGTGCAGTGGGACACTATTTCTTATTATTTTATTTTAAAATTCTCTTTTAAAGAATAATCTCTCTTCTTTGTTTCCTTCTTCCCTCTCTCCCTCTCTCCCTGTCTCCCTGTCTCCCTCTCTCCCTCTCTCCCTCTCTCCCTCCTTCATTTGTTCATTTGTGCTGGGAATTGAACCTCAAGTTTCACATATGTTATGAAGCCATGTTACTACTTAGCTACATCCTGAGCACTTCTTTTAAAATTTTATTTTGAGACCGAGTCTTGCTAAGTTTCCTAGGCTGGCCTTGAAATTTCAGTTTCCTGCCTCAGTCAAGTCTTGAGTAGGTGGGATTACAGGCATAGGCCACCACACCCTGTACAGTAAGCCTGATTTAAGAATGTTCAAGTCATGAACTTTCACAGATACAAATGGACCTCACATTTGGTTTTTTGTTTGTTTGTTTGGTTTTTCTCCGGTACCGGGAACCAAACTCACAACCTTGCGCTTGCCAGGCGGGCGCTTTGCCTCTAAGCTAAATCCCCAGCCCCCACATTTTTTTTTTTTATGCTTTACATTGTTTATTTGTGTCAGAGATGTATAGGAATGAATCTGATGTAATGAATGCTCTCTCGGAGCAGAACTTGTTTGAACTGTACCAACTTCTTTGTACTCTATGGTCATAAGTGAAAGGAAGGAATTTTCACTCTGAAATAAATCAGATTAATGATATTGGAAAAATCACCTTGCTTTTGACTTTCCTCCTCCATCTTGAAAGAGGAATGATGACCATTCTGTTTTACCTTCTTCTCACCCTAATTCTGGCAACCAGATGCAGTTGAAGAATAAGGAAATGTTTCTTAGTCTATATATACACATAAGATTGTCTTTATTGTTTTTACTGTGTTAGTTTTCCTTGTTTCTGTGAGTGTTGTAACCTAGTTTTGTTAGTGGAAGGAGAGTAATGAGTTAAAATTTGGGACTTTTGCATATGTTAGATATTCTAAGTCACATTTCTCTGTGAAAGTAATGAAATAAATAAATAGCGGACCTTCTTGACTTTGGGTAAGCTTTGTAGAAATGCTGCTGATACAAGTACATTGAGGTTTCATTCTCTTAAAAAATTTATTTTATAGGTGTCTTCTTTTATTAATGCATGTTTGGGGTATATAATGGTTATATTTATCCTGGGGGAGTTTGTACATGTACCTAATATATCTTTATTTCATCCCTTTCCCTCCCAGCCTCCCTGGTCCTTTCAACTCTTATTCCCCTTCCCATTTGCAAAAGCTCTATTTCCATTTTCTTCTTCAATTCTCTTTTATCCCCTCTCCCTTCCCTCCTTCCATTGCTTGTTTCCCTTTGCTTTTGAAAAAGATCTCCCTACTTCCTATTATCTTTTATTTTGCTCTTTATATTTTGGTCTTCTCAAGCAGGAGAAACCATGCGACTTTATTTTTTTTTTATTTTTTATTTTTTTTGGTTTTTCTCCGGTACCGGGAACCGAACTCACGACCTTGCGCTTGCCAGGCACCATGCGACTTTAAACTTGTGTGTATGACTTATTTCAGTTAACATTATGGCCTTGAGGTGCATCCATTTACCTACAGATGCCTCAAGTAGCACTCCACTGTGTATAAATACCACACTTTCTTTATCCTTTCATCTGTTAATGAACATATAAGCTGCTCCCAAGATTCAGATATTATGAATTGTGCTGCTATAAACATGAGTGTGTGTGTGTCATTGTAATATGTCTTTAAATCTTTTGGGAAGATACCAAAGGGGAACAGCTGGGTCAGATGGAATTTTTGTTTTTAATTTTTTGAACAGTCTCCATACTGATCTCCATAGTGGTTGTACTAGTTTACATTCTTACCCTTACTAAGGGTGCCTTTTTTCATGAAGCCTTCCCAGCATTTGTTATTATTTGATTTCTTGATGATAGCCATTTTTTCTGAGTAAGATGATATCTCAGTGTTGGAAGTTTTTGTTCTTTCCTTACTTCTTTCTGTCTTTGAAAGACAAGGGTCTCTGTTGCCCATGCTAGCCTCTGATTTAACAGTAGTGCTGCCTCAGCCTCCCAAGTAGCAGAGGTAATGGGCATGTTCCACTACCCATGGCTTTATGGCTTCATTGAATATTTTATTAGGGTAACTGTTTAACTTTTAGGTTAGATTTTTAGTTGTCTCCTAAAGTCTTTTAAAAGACAGTTATAACTTGCAGGGTGTTGTAGTGACATGCCTGTAATCCTAGCATTTAGCAGGCTGGAACAGGATGATGTCCTTGAGTTTGAGACCAGCCTGGGCTTCATAGCAAGACCCTGTCTCAAAAAAAACAAAACAAAACAACAACAATAATAACAGAAAAAACTCAGGTATAATTCAGACTTTTTTTTGGTACTGGGAATCAAACTCAGGACTCCCCATCCCTGTCTTTTATAGCATTGACATTTTGGAGAATATTGTCAGTTGTCCTGTAGAATACTTCGTATTTAAGGTGTTTTGATTTGGTCTTCATGATAGAGTTAGGGTAGGTTTTAGAAGACTGCTACATAGGTGATGTTGAGCCTGATCAGATTTTATGGTTTGTTTTGATGGCTTTGGTAGATTAGAAACATTGATATTGGCTAATTTTCAAGCCTAACAGAACTATAGTAATGATAGTAGATTTTTAAAATTTCAAAGTTGTTCCATCCATTTCTGTATATTTTTTTGCTATATCACATATTGATGGTGCTCTAAAAATACAAAGTTTCATTATGCAGTATGTGGCAAGGCTTAGAGAAAAGTCAACATCAGAGTTTGTTTTAATTTGTGTGTGCCTTTGACTATTATACTTGTAAACATTTAAAAATGAGC
The DNA here is from genome assembly GCF_000276665.1 of Chinchilla lanigera. Classification (NCBI taxonomy): domain Eukaryota; kingdom Metazoa; phylum Chordata; class Mammalia; order Rodentia; family Chinchillidae; genus Chinchilla; species Chinchilla lanigera. The sequence goes on from NW_004955414.1 coordinate 18,401,106, forward strand.
TGAAGATTAGAAAATTTTGCCATTATTGTGGAGGTTTCTTTTGGGGTTATATTGGTTTCCTAGTTGTTATTTTGAAAGTATATAATTTTTGGTAATGACACTATTATAAGCTTTCTTTTTAGAAATTCTACAAGTTTGACTATCTGTTGTTACTACATTATCTAAACAGGTGAAAGACTATTTAATATCTCAATATGAAATGTATAATTTATATACTTTGAATATTTTACTTCCTTTATCAATTTTACCAGTTTAAAAAGTGTCCTTAGGAATGTGGTAGTGTATTTTGTTTCCTTTTCAATATTTTTTTTTTTTTTTTTTTTTTTTTTTTTTTTTCTCTGGTACCGGGAACCGAACTCACGACCTTGCGCTTGCCAGGCAGGCGCTTTTGCCGCTGAGCTAAATCCCCAGCCCTCCTTTTCAATATTTTTGTTTGGTTTGTCTCTGCTAGGAGATCACTCTTGCAAATATTGGTGTTTCCTTAGATCCTCGAATCAGTGGCAGTCTGTGTTCTAGAAGGATTTGCCAGTTTTTTCCCAGATAATATATATTTAAAAATTAGCAATTTATTTGCTAATGTTTTGCTACTTTTCATACGTTGATGATATATTTACTGAGCACTTTCATAGGTACTACAGGTAGGTATCATAGGTGCTATAGAAAAAGCAATAATCAAAAAGAGGTGGGGGAGGGGCTGGGGATTTAGCTCAGCGGCAAAGCGCCTGCCTGGCAAGCGCAAGGTCGTGAGTTCGGTTCCCGGTACCAGAAAAAAAAAAAAAAAAAAACAAAACAAAAAAAAAAGAGGTGGGGGAATTCTTACACTTAAAGAGTGTCTGTGGTATTCTATGGTTGCATGTAGACTTCCAGTTAAATGTATTACCTTCTTCTTTTTCAAAGCCACTTGTATAACATGATAGTCAATTGAAAAAGAATGACATTTGTAGAATTATAACTAGTAATATATGTCATCATTCTCTGTACAAAAGGTTGATTGGCCAAAGAGGTTGAGTATTTGTGAGATTCAAAGAGCATACAGATGAACCATTCCAATAGAAAAGTATGTAAGGGAAATGAATCCAGGTACACTTGAGATTGATGATGAGAATTAGAAAAGTGGCACCTCAAGCATATGCAGAATAAACTTGTGATATGTCTTTTGGAGAATGTTATATGAAAGAAAATAATATTGCAGAATCTTATTTACACTTGAAGGAATTGGAGCAGTGAACTTTTCAAGTTGCTTGGTAGTTTCAGTTTCCTACCAGAGTATTAATGCTTTATTTTTTAGCCTGGTTTATGAAGTTCGTTTTGTAATTCTTCAGAAATAACAGATGTATTGCATATCTATTTGTGCAAACAGAAGTGAATCTGAGAACACAGAAGCCACATAAGAATCATTAAATCTTAGGGTAGCATGAAGCCTGGCTTCTAGCTGTAGTTTGCTAATCCCTGAGGTGTTAGTAAAATAATTTGCAGTACTCAAACTGAGATTGCTGCAGCCAAGTTCTGTGTATTAATGTTTTTCCTGTAGTCTTTGGCAGAATGTTGCTAGTGAAGGAGGGATACAGAAGGTTACTGTGGCTGGAGAGAAAAGAGCAGGAAGAGATTGTGGACTTTAAGGGCGGCTCCTTGCTGAGGGACACACAGGGTAAACATAGATTTGCTGGCAATTGCCCTGTGGTATCACACTCTTGTGCCTAAAATTTTTTCTATGTTTATTCTTTTAATAAATTTATAAAGAGTTGAACACATTACCAATAAGTTAGTGTGATGTGTATGTGGTGGAATTTCTTTTGGGCGAGTTTCGTCTGTATGGAAGCTTTAAAGTGTAGCTTCATTTCACTTTGTGCAGTTAGATTTCTGTCTTTTGCTTTTAGAGCAAAATGGTGTACTTTACACCTGAAGCTTTCCTTCTGTTGGGTTTGCCCTACATAAGGAGACAGGATAATTATCAGGGCAGAAAGTACATCAGGATAAAACTGAGGGTTATTTTATGTGTTCACACTGATACTAACTTTTTTTTTTTTTTTGGAGGCAAGGTCTCATTATGTAGTGGAGGCTGGCCTTGAACTCATGGTGATTCTCAGAGCACCTCCCAAGTGCTGGGATTACAGACATGTGCCATGTGCCCGGCCCAATACTTACTTTTTAAATGATTGCATTTATATTTTATCTCATTTATGATTTCCTTTTTCTTTGGCTTGCAAAGATGGTAGCGATACCTTTGTATGGTTGACTTAATTTTTAAAGTTTTAAAATTGCATTAAAAGAAGAAATGGTGGATATGATAAATGTTGTTAAATTTGGTATTCTTGGGCATATTTCTTCCTTCCTCATTTCTTTTCTCTTTATGGTTCTGGGGATTGAGTCCAAAACTTTGCTCATGGTAGGCAAATGTTCTACCATTGAGCTATACCCCAGCCCAGCTTTCATTTTTTATATTCGTTCTATAGTATACCTTTTGAAGGAATAATAAAAAAATTAGCACATGCCTGTAATTTAGTACTCTGGCAGGCTGAGATGACAATTTTAAGTTTAACCCAGGTTCAGTAACTTAGTGAGAACTTGTCTCACTAAGTGAAGGAATAAATAAATGAATGAATGAAATGAATAAATGAATGAAAGAAAAAATCCCCAAAAGAAAACAAAACAACAATACGACTGGGAATATAGCTCAGTGCAAAGGTCCTGGGTTCAGTCTCCAGTACCACCGAGAAAAAAAAAAACATTACTTCTGCTGCTTCCCATTTTTTTCCCCAGAACTGTTTCAGTTAGTGAATTTAGTGCTTAGGTCAGGATAAAGCTTTAAAGCAAAAATACATTAAAAATCTTACATTTTACTTCTGCTTTGTATGCTTTTTAATAGCTTATTTTAAAATAAGGAATGATTTCATGTATTTTCTTTGGATAACTCAAAAATATGTGCTTTGACCGGTCAGATCTGCTTGTAAGACTGTTCTAAATGAGTTTGTGTTTAAATTGTTGCAATGTTGGTGTAATGCCTCATTTTGAGAGGTAATTAATTAATTTAATTTTTGTGGCACTTGGGATCAGACCCAGGGCTTTGTGCTTTTTAGGGAAGTGCTATAGCGCTGAACTACACTTCTAGCCCAAGAAGATATTTTAGCTTTCTTAAAGTCATAGTACTAATAAGTTCTAAAAGCTATGTTTGACTTGATAAGTTATTGTACAAATCCTGTGGACTTTCCATTCTCCATACTGTCTATGTACAACTACAAATAAAGAAGTTTGATTCCTGTAAAGCTTAATATATTCATTTTTTTGTTACTGCTTAGACAAATTACTGTCACCAAACAAAGTGGGTTTGCCTCTTGGTGACTACAAAGCAAGTAAGTTTGACCAGGAGATAAGACAGGAAGAGAGGTTTATTATTTGTAGTAAGTTAAGAACACTGGAGACAGTTTTCAAAGCAGTACTCTCCAGGAGATAACTTTTTTGATTTCATTCTTTCAGGACTCATTTGTTACTTTGGAGTGGTTTGTATTTTTCTGTTTTCAGCTTCTGAGCTTCCAGTGTAAAATTCAATCTTTTAGTGATGGCTAGGGATTTGAGCAGGGTGATAGTGGGTACATGGCAAGTAAATCACTGACCTTATAGAGAAGTTGATTTTTTTTTTTTTCAGTCCTGTTTTTTGTTGAATTTAAGACTACTGCTATTTTCTGTTATTTTTCAGCTGTTCTGTTTGAGTTTTTGCTCTGGCTGCTATTGGTAGCTTTTTCTTCAGCTTATCTTAATAAACACAGGAGACCTACCCTCATTCTTTAAGTTATGGCCATGCCTCCTGACATCTGTCCCTTTGGAACCCCTTTGGCTTCTTTTAGTTTGCTTGAGACACATTCTTCATCACCTAATTTTTAATCTAAAGTCTACTGTGTTTTTCACTTCACTCTTGCTCACAGCTTTGCTTTCCTGATCAGGAAGGTAGTTAACTTATTTTCCCTTTGTCTTACTAGTTTTCCATTTTTAAAATTTTTGAATTTCTTATGTATAAGTGTTTCGAATGGAAAGGGCAGACAGCACAACCAAATGTAAGTGAATTGAGTGATCTTTATTTGCTGTCTTTCTTTGGTAGTCTGTTTTTTTTTTTTTTTTTTTTTCCCAGCTCCAGGATACTACTATTTCTCCTAGAAAACTTTCTGGATGTTATATATTCCTTCACTGTTTTTTAGAAAGAATACAAGAAAAGCAAACTTTTTGTCCTGGTATTTTCCCACAATTTTGTATTAGAACAATTGAAATGAAATGATAGAAGATGTTTTAGGAAAACGTGAGTTCTTGGAATATTAAGTTTTAATTTACTGGTGATAGACAGTAGTAAATATGCAGCAATGATGATAGGAGTAATGCATCAATTTCCTGAATACCAGAACCTGGTACAATTAGATATTTATTTAAACTTCTTCCTTAAATGGGTGTTATTTTTCTTGAGATTTAACTTTAAACTAGTGGTTCTAGTTGTATTCATTTCAAGAATCTAGTAAGTGATTTTTTTTTTTTAGGAACAGAAACATGGAGGTTAGGGCTTGACTTCTAGGGATGTTAGATCATCCCTGGGGAGTTACATTCCACCTAGCAAAAGAACCTTTTAGTAAGGATAGGAGGTATAGGAGGGTAGTGTATAATTTGTATTGCTTGTAACAATTGGAATACTTGAGAATGCAAATAAGATAGTTGACTTTAGGAGGACTTCTTCAGATGTAAGTAGAGTTTTGGTACAACATCTGATAAATTTATTCAGACCTGTTGTATTAGTCAAGGATTACTTGAGAGTATGGTAAACCTGTTATCTATTTCCTCACTGGGGGTTTTCATCATCTTGAAAAGAGAACCGGTGCTTTCAGAGTGCTAGAATTCATTAAAGTATTGACAGTTAAAAAAAAAAAAGTAGAAAGTATTTGATACTATTCATCATTATCCATGTTGTCAGGACTTTATTTTGTACTGGTATGCATAAAACTTGAATTTTCACAGATTTAAAAAATACTTCTGCTTCTATATTTAGCATGAAGAGGACTAGGAATATTGGTTGACCTTCAGCAAAGAACTTACCACCAGAGGCAGGAAAAAGTTGGAGTGAGGAGTGGGAAGAAATCCTCATTTTTAGGGCTAATAAAATCTGACATTTATGTTTATAGTTTATGTACCCATTGAAGGATAGTTTGCATTGCTCATTCTTATATGACAGAATTTTTCTGTAGCCTCCCCTATACCTGTTTAATCTTAGAAGACTATAGAAGTTAATTTTTGGAAAGAAGAAAATAATTATTCATTGTAAAATATCCTTGATGTATATAGTCTTCAGCCATAGTTGGCACCCCTGTGTCCCGAGGTAGTTTTGTGTTAGTCCCAAGTAGTTTACTCCTCAGAATTTGAGCTGGACTGTAGGGCTATGGGACACTCCTTACTGAAGGTAGGTTCATTTTCTTTTTTAACTTTATGTTTAAATATATATGTTTTTAAGCTGGAAAACAGAAATGGGATTCCTCATTGAGTCTATTTTAGCATATTTTATAGAGCCTTATGTAATAATGCTATAAGGAATGTGAAAACTATTTTTTAAAGTGTACTTCTGGTTCACAAGTGATCTAAAAAATAAACAATTAGAAAATAAAATAAGCCTAAGGAACAAGTAATCATTATCAAGGGAGGGTGAGTCAATAAATTTTGTTACAAATACAAACCTTGAAGCCATTCCTGAATTTTACTGTGTATGTAACTTTCTATCATGTGTTGTATTAGTTGTGCCCATGTATTTTGTTTTAGCTCTGTATGGTCTCATAATTTCTTATTCTTTTAAAAGTAGAAGTGATTTTTAAATTTATCTCTTATTTTGACTGTTATAAGACTGTTCTATATAATGAATTTCTTCAGAAGCAGGTGTGTGTAGAGTAGCAAAACTGCTTACTTCATGCGTCATGAAGTAGAGAGACCAAAAAACTAGGGTCTGACAATCCCCTTTGGCATTGCTGGTGACCTTCGGATCTCCCATAAGGCCATCCTTCTAAGGTCTACAGCACTTCCTAGTAGCAATACTCTGAGGACCAAGCCTTTAACCTGACATAGACCTTTGTGGGGACTTTCTCCATATTTAAACCATAGTGCATTGGCAGTCCTAGAGTTTCCAAGAGTCCTATGTTCCTCTTAGCTCCTTCAAAAACTGAGGGAAACCTACTCCCAGTGTAAACATGGTGTGCAGTACATTGCTTGGAAATCTGTAACTTAAAGGGCCAGGACCAAGCTTGATTTAAATTAAAGGATGTACAGAATCCTTTGAGAGTCAGGGTTTTATTCAGGATGAATAAACTTGAATATCTTGTGTTATGTGGAGTAAAAAAAGAAACAGGGATAATGGAGTACTTCTGATGGCCATGTAGAAGAAGGTTGAATGTTTAGTTATCTGGGTGTTTCTTCCTCCATTCCTCTCTCTTCTTCTTTTCTACTCGTCTACCTACCCATATTCTCTCTAATATAGTTTTCCAGAAAATGCCTATTACCATTGACTGTGAGGGCAGCAAGAAGGGATGTAATGTGTGGGTCCTACAATTGCTATAGTAAGTAAATGCTGCTGGAGTACTTGAGTTTCTCTAAGGAAATTATCATTCATTGCATAACAATGTTTCAGCTATCCTTTGACCCTATATGCAACATTATATACTGCATAGCCTTGGTGGGTAGTGGGCTGTACCATGTAGATTTGTGTAAATACTTTCTGTGTCTCAGAATGTATCCCTGTTCTTAAGTGACACATGACTGCACTTGGCTTTTCTCTTTCTTGTGATTCTCTAGCTTCTGCTTTGCTTCTCCTAGTTATGTTAGTGCTCATGCTTGGTCTTAGATACTTAAGTTGCTCAAGGACATTATTTCACTTTATGCTTATTTTTTTGATATACTATGAAAGTCCCTCTGCATTTCCCTATATAGCTTCATTATGTCCTTCAAGATGTAGATCAAGGGGCTGGGGATTTAGCTCAGCAGCAAAAGCGCCTGCCTGGCAAGCGCAAGGTCGTGAGTTCAGTTCCCAGTACCGGAGAAAAACCAAAAAAAAAAAAAAAGATGTAGATCAAGTGTCACCCTCTTTTAGGATTCTATTACATTATTTACTTCTGCCCAGTCTCGATTTGATATCTTTTTTTTTTTTTTTTCTGGTGCTGGGGATCAAACCATCTTGTACATGCAAGGCAAGAACTCTCTCCTACTGAGCCACATCCTCAGCCAGATAGCTCTTAAGTGTACTCCAGTAGTACCTTTTTGCTTCTGTCACATTACTAATTATTCTGTGAAAGTCCTCCTTTCCACACATTTTGCATTATCTCTGGTATGTGTTAAATGTGTGGTGAATGTTTATTGAATGAACGAAGAAATACAGTTCCAGATTCTAAAAAACTGTAATTTTAACTATAATTTTTAAGATGGTAATAATTGGGTGAAATTTACTCAATTTCAACTGTTAAATTGATTTAGCAAGGCTGAAGAAACAAATTGTATTAAAGTAGTACTTTTTCACTGTGATCATGAGTGCCATTTAGAATCTTGGGAGACAAAAAGAATTTTTAAAAAGATTACATTGCTGGGTGATAAGCAATGTTCTTCACTACTGCCTCTATTCTCTAGGAGTTAAAACATGACTGGTATAGATTAACAATTTGTTTGCATTCAAGAAATTTGAGAGGTGGAGAATATTATATGTCTGTATTTTAGATAATTTCACAGGCTGTTCATACTTTGACTTTTAAGCCCAGAAACTCGATTTTATCAGCTTATCTGGAGGAACTATCCCAGTAAAACTAACAAGGTATATAATCTATTAATATATAATGCAAATTTATCTGATTAAGGTAATTAGCTTTAAGGCACTCAGGAAGCAAGCTCATGGATCAACAGACTGTTCAGTAAGCATTTAACTTCAACTGACAAAGTGAGTTTTGTGGGCTTTTTTGTGAGAGGCTTGGCTTTTGATAAAATACACATAAAATTTATCGTAATAACTATTTTACAATGTTGTGTGACTGACACCCCATGTCTAGAACATTTTCATCACCCCAAACAGAAACTGTATACCCATTAATCACTAATTCTTCATTGTGTCCTCCCTCAGCCCCTGGTAATGGCTAATCTGTATTCTATGACTTTGCCTATTCTCCATATTTCAAATAAATAAAATCATAATATTTGTCTTTTTGGAGCTCAGCATTCTTAGAGTATATCCAATTCTGTAGAGATTGTTTGAGCAGTGCCAAAACATACGTTGATTGTATATTCTGTCTTATGAAAAATTTTATTTCTAAGTTATGTATATGTTCTCTATACTAATATATTGTGAATTTTATAAAATATAAATAAAGAAAAAAGTTAAAAAACAAAATACTTGGGGGCTGGGGATTTAGCTCAGTGGCACAGTGCCTGCCTGGCAAGCGCAAGGTTGTGAGTTCCATTCCCAGTACCAGAAAAAAAAACAAAAAAAGAAAATATTTTTGAAATATATTGTCAATATCTTTTGATGGCTTCCTAATCTTTCACTAGCTTATATTTCAAGGCATACACTTTTATATTGTCTTATTTCTTGTCAGATACTGTCAGATGGTCAGTATATTTTATACAGCCGCTGATAAAGAATTTTGAGTAGAAAATGTTAACAGTGCCATTTGCTTGTATTTGATTATAAAATTTACTTTAGTACATGTTTTTTGGGATGTTAAAGCCTCTTATTCATTTTGTGAGGATGAGTTCAATTAAAGTGGTATTTAATCCATAAATGGACTCAACAGGCACATATAAGCTGCATCATGTCTGATTACTGTGAGAATGAATGCATGTGTGAAGGTGCTACTGTAATCCAGAACCTAGTCTCTGTTGTAGAATACCCTTTCTTCCAGAATACCTTGTCCATGCATGGCATTAGACTAGCTGATAGTTGTCCAAGCGAGAGGCAGGAATAGGATGTATAAAAGGAGTATCTGTGCTTAAAGCAGTTTAACTGCTTTTTTTCTTTGTAACTGATATTTCAAATACTTTCCTTATATATCCATGTAGATTGGCTTTCATACTCCCATGGGGAACATTCATATTCACTACAGCGATGGTCTGGTTGTCTAACACCTTTCCTTATAGTGGTTTGTTTAAACTGATTATTTTATAATTTCATTAGCACAGTAGACCAGATAAATAATAATAATATCTTTGTGTATATTCCACTTTTCTTCCTAAAGGTGCAAGTTAGATACCATGTTGTATTTGCTAAACATTACAGACTCTTCACTAGCAAGTTTAAAAGTATATACTGATACAAGTAAAATAAGACTTTAGCTCTTAGAGCATATAATAATTTTTAAAAGCTTCAGCTTAACAAGGTAACTTTATTTGCTGAAAAAGAAGATTTGTAGCTGTATGGGGTTGGATAGTGTCCATCCAGTATCATGTCCACCAGAACCTGTGAATGTGACCTTATTTGGAAGTAGGCCCTTTGTAGATGTAATCAAATAAAGATGAGGTCATAATGGGTTCAAGTAGACTGTAAACCAGTAATTGACAAGACAAGAATTTGGATAGAGAAGTGGAGAATGACATGTGAAGATGAAGGCAAAGATTGGAGTGATGAATCTCTGAATCAAGACATGCCAAGAATTACTGGCTGCCCACAGATGATAGTAGGGATACATGGAACAGAGTCATCCTCAGAGCCTCCACAATGAAACCAATCTTGCAGAAACCACAGTTTTGGACTTCTAGCCTCCAGAATTGTGAAAGTATAAATTTCTGCATTTTAAGTCACCTATTAGTGGTACTTTGTTATAGCAGCTCTGGGAAACTAATATGACTTTATTTAATTTTCCTATTCAAATGTGAATTTGAACCTCTTCATTTAGAATACCAAATATATACTAGTCACCAATATAGTTGTAAGGCAGAACATATTCCATTCGTGGTAGCTATTCAGAGATAAAATGAAATGTTATATATCCTTAATAGTAGAGAGTGAAATAAAAGAAAGAATGACTGTCTTGAATGTGATGATTTTGTCCTTATGTTTGAGTGTAGATGTTTTGGAGAATGTTATGATATTTTAGAATGAATATTTGCACATTGCAGTGACCAAAAGCATGTGTATGCAGCATCTCCATCTAACCTTCTAATCAGTGTTTATTAGTAGTATATAGTTCAGCTAACACTGAGCACATACTGCATGACAAGGCATTATTAGGTGGTGAGAGTATTATGAATAAAATTAAATTTTTTTGGAAATATTTTTATATTGATAATGAAAAGCAGTAACATTTCAGTTGGGTTTAGGAAAGATAAAAACCATTTGCTGGTTATGTTTTAGAAATAATGCTTTTAAAAACATGGGTGGAAAAATTACATGTGCGCAGATTATTTTATTTGAAGACCCACGTCATTTAAGCTTTGGAACTACTGTGTAAAGGAGGACATGCAGGACCTGTATTCTATAGGCTTCTTTTTTTTTTTATAATCTGAAGGAAAAGAAGCAGTTTTTACATTTTTCCCTATTTGTATTTATTGAAAGGAAAAATACAGCTTTAGATTCTTTTTGATAACATTTATTTGCTATACTGAATAGATGTTTTCCTTCTTAAAGTGAAAAAGTACATGATTACATCCTTTCAATAAGCCTTAGTTTAATGGAGTAATAGATCAATAAACCAAAATGCTAATTTAACTGATTTATCTAGGAGAATCATTATCCCTTATGAAATACAGACATATTTAATACTCTTCATTAAAACACTCCTTCATAATGTTGGCTGAGTCAGAATAAGCTTCTGCATTTCAAACCACCACCATCTTTCTTAATATATATGTCATATCTTTCACAATCTGCTGTCACTTAGGTATCTTGCTCCTTGTATCTGAGAATCAGTTCTGGAGAGGACTCCCTCTTGAATGAACTACATAGGGGAATTTTGAATAAGCAACATCACCGACATTTAAAATCAATGGGTTCTGAGTGTAACTTGCAAATTGTATGGACACATCTGACCTGTTAATGTAGTGTACAGGAAAAGACTAAAAAACAGAAATTTAATTTTATAAACCAGTATAACTCCATAGTCTAAGCTGCTGTTGTCCTAAACTGACTTGCTCTGACTGAAAAAAAAGCAAGTGATCTAATGCTTTTATTTTAAAAGAGGGAACCATAACACTACTGGGAAACCTTCTGTGATAGTACTCATACCATACTCTCCCACTTACCAAGGCCTGGAACCCTGGATTATATTTTGCTTATGATTTATTTCTGTCTCTTAGTACAGTATCTGGGATATCAAAAGTGCTTCAATAACATTTAATGTATGAAAAATGAGCGTAGCCCTGCGTGCACCCTGTGCCGAATGAGTGAGTGCTCTGGGAGCTGCTGGTCCCACAGTTCGAGTCCATGCTTTACTCACAGCACCATAGTTCCCAGCTGAAACTCCCCGAGAGAGCCAGGTATTTCCCATCTACATCCTGAGGGCAGAGCGGGCCACCCAGGACCCCGCCGCCATTACAGACTGAGTCTTTGCCCTCACTGCACCCACGTTAGAGAGGAGGTCCTCACTCAGAAGCCCCAGGGACATCTCTGGCTTGGGGTGTGTGTGTGTGTTGCCCCTCCCTCTGCGCGCTCTGCGCCGAGTGAGCAGGTGCTCCAAGAGCTGCTGGTCCCGCGGTTTGAGTCCGTGCTTTACTTTTGCCTGGACCCCTTAGGGGGTCACAGGCACAGGCAGTCTCTGCTTGCTACCCGTCTGGCCTGCATCTGGTTCCTGTATGTGTTCTGAACTGACTGGAGACATAGAATCAGGTGGTTCATAAACTGTTGACCCTGCAGTTTGTGTCTGGGTTTTGCCTGTACCCTGAACTGCCTGGGGACATAGGTCCACTGGACTGGGATTGACACACCAGTGCAACCCGAGTTTGGGCCGTGCATGTGCCCAGAACTGCAAGGGGATGCTGGATCAGACGGTCAGCCATCAGCTGACACCAATGCCTGTGTCTTGAGACTAGGGATAACTAGATACAAATCAACAGCTGCCGGAAAACCCAAGACTAAGTAGCGCTTCTCAGAGGTCACTTGGGCAAACCTGACCAACAGGAAAACTGGGGGCACTAGTGGCCTTTGCTGTGCAGTTACTGAAGAGGGAAACAGCTTTCTGCATACAGTAGCAAATGTGACAAAACAAAGGACTAAAACATGTTCCAGCCCGTGGGTATAGTCAGCGTGAACCCTAGAGGGGGAGTGGGGATTATAAAGGGACAAGAGACACGAAGAATGGAGACAAGACAGTGCTCTGATCAAGTCTCGTTTATTAGCGGGAAGTGCCGTGCTTATATACGTGGAAATTATATATACGAGAAACGTGGAAATTCTAAGGCGGGAATAAGCAAATAACCCGACAAAGGCGGGAGTAACTAGGTAACGGTGGGCAGTCCTAGTTCTTGAGGCGGGAGTAGCTAGGCAACGGCAGGCAGTCCTGACTTAAAGGGAAAGGCGCGTAAGACGGCTACTAATATACAATGGAGGTCAGTCACGGTCTCCTACAAAAACACAATCTCAGAATTCCACCCCACTCAGAACAAGTCCAGGAGACATCAACATAGGAGAACCTGGTAAACACATGCCTGAATTAGCTGAAATGATTGCAATGGAAGTAAAGAAACAACTCCATAAGGCCATAGAAGAGATGAGATCAGAAATAATCTCTCAGAAGATTATGAGAAGAGAAAAAATGAAATGACAATCATAATGAAGGAACTGCTGAAAAAGTTTGAAGAAGAAACATGTAAGAAAATAGAAGAACAAAGGCAAGGGACAGAAGCGTTCAATGAAAAATATAGAAAGGACTTAGAACGCATGAACCAGATTCAAAGAGACTTCCAGGAAAACAAAGCTGCCACTGAAAGCTACAAAAACTGCTTGAATGAAGCTGAAGATATACTCTCAGACTTTGAAGACAGCATGGCCACTAGCAATCGTGAAAGAAAGGATCTTGTAAAATCAACAAGGATTCAGGAAAAGTCAATTCAACAGCTGCAAGATGAGGCAAAGAGGAATAATGTACCACTTACAGGAGTCAGTGAAACAGCAGGAGGCAACACAACTGACATAAAAGAATATTTGCAGAAATAATAGCAGAAAATTTCTCAAGCATGGAAACAGAACCTGATATATAGGTAAATGAGGCATACAGAATGCCACACAACCACAACCAAAACAAAACTATACCCAGACATATAATAGTCAAGTTCCCAGATCTCCAGCAAAAGAACATACTAAAATTTGCTAGAGTAAAGAAACAGATTACCTATAAAGGAAAGCCCATCAGAATCACAGCAGACTTCTCAGCA
>NW_004955414.1:18418531-18432701 GCF_000276665.1 Chinchilla lanigera
AGTGTAAGACCTGAAAGAGTTAATTTAAACTAGGAGGTATGATAGATCTTGTGAAAGGCTAGGAAAATAGTCAAGAGTAAAGGGCAACTGGGATGTGGGAAAAGAGATGGGAAAGAAGGAGAAATTTTGTATGTATGTATATACAGGGTAGTTAACAGAGTTATTCTACTGACTTCTATTTCTTTGGTGAAAGAAACTCAATAAGTCCTTGATTGATCAATATTGCATGTCTCTATCTGTTTTCGTGAGATACCACTTTGAAGATTATCAATATGTAATACAGCAGGCATTGTTAATTTCCTACCACTTTGTTTGTAACTCTGTATTGTCTGTACTTTTTTTTGCTATTTTGTAAAAGGTTGCCTGTTAATGTTTTCTTCCTTTTATTTTTAAAATAAAAAAAGAAAAATGAAAGACCCTCTCTTTGTGTCTGCAGTTTTAGATATTATAATTCAGAGAATTAATAAAATATTATTTTTAAACTGAGAAAGAAGTATTGCTAAAGGAACTAAAAATGTGGGGGTTTTTGTTGCTTTTTGGTGGTGCTGAGGATTAAACCGAGGCCCTTTGCATTGAGCTACACCCTCAACCTTTTTTCCTTTTTTATTTTGAGATAGGGACTTGCTAAGTCTCTGAGAGAAGGGGTCCTTCCCCCCAACAACCCTGCCAATATTTGTCATTGGTTGATTTCTTGATAATAGCCATTCTTTCCAGGGTGAGAGAGGAATCTCAGTGTTTTTTAAATTTGCATCGCTCAAATGACCAGTGATGTTGAACATTTTTTCATATATTTATTTGCTGTTTGTATTTCTTTATCTGAGAAGTGTGTATTTACCTCAGATGCCCATTTTTGGTTGGGTCTTCCAATTTGGGAGGTCTGATTTTTTTGGAGGTTCTTTATATGTTCTCCATAGTAACTTTGTCTGAGGAACAGCTGGCAACATTTTTTCCCGCATTGTGGGTTGTCCTTTACTCTGGTGTGCAAAAGCTTTCTAATAAGATGAGATCCCAGTTGTTGATTCTTTGTGATAGTTCCTGGGCAGTTGGGGTTTTATTCATAAAGTCTTTTGCCTACACTAATGTCTTCAAGAGTTTTACCTATTCTGTCTTGTAGCATTTAATGTTTCTGTTTCAATATTTCGATCTTTGATTAATTTTGAATTTAGTTTAGTGCATGGTGAAAGCTTTGGGTCCAATTTTAATCTTTAGCATGTGCAAAGCCAGTTTTTCCAGCACCATTTATTAAAGAGGCTGTCTTCCACTGAATATGTTTGGCACCTTTGTCAAAGATAAGGTGGCTGAGTATGTCTGGAGTTGTTTCTGTACCTCCTAATCTGTTCCTTAGATCTTTGGGTCTGTTTTGTTTTGTTTTGTTTTTTTAACCAGTGTCACGCTGTTTTTATCACAATAGCTTTATAGTATAATTTCAAGTCAGGGATTGTGATGCCCCCCACCTTGCCTTTGCTGCCCAGAATTGCCTTTGCTGTTCTAGGTCTCTTCTGGTTCTAAATGAATTTTAGCATTATTTTTTCCTAATTCTGTGAGATATGCTATTGGAATTTTGATTGAAGTTGCATTAAATCTGTAACAGTTTTGGAAGTATGGCCATTTTCACTATATTGGTTCTTCCTATCCAAGAACAAGGGGTATCTTTCGTTTTTTTCTTTTTTTTTTTTTTTTTTTTTTTTTGGTGTTTTTTGAGATAGGGTCTCAGTATGTAGTTCATACTGGGCTTGAGCTCACTTTGTAGCTCAGGCTGGTCTCAAACTTGCAATAATCCTCCTGCCTCAGCCTCCCAAGTGCTGAGGTTCACCATTAAGTAGTTTATTTGCACTTGCTCTTTTCCTGATATGGGTATTCACTGCTATAAATTTCCCTCTTAAGACTGCTTTCATTGTGTCCCACAAGTTCATTATCATTTAATTGTAGGCATGCACCACCACACTCAGCTTACCTTTCCATTTTCTGATGTTCACTTCAATCTCCTTTTTCAGAGTAGTGTAGTTGTCAATGTACAGGGTTTTTTTACATCCTTTATTATACTGATTCTTTTTTTTTTTTTGGCTGCTATTGTGAAGGGTGTTGTTTCCCTAATTTCTTGCTCAGTGAGTTTGCTGATTGTGTACAGGAAAGCTGTTTGATTTTTGAGTGTTGACTTTGTATCCAGCTATGCTACTGAATTTGCTTATTCAAATTCTATCTAGCAGTTTTTTAGTGGACTTTTTGGGGTTTTTTATGTAGACTATCGTGTCATCTGCAAATAATGATAGTTTAACTTCTTCCTTTACTATCCTTATTCGTTTTATTTCTTTCTCTTATCTAATTGCTCTGGCTAAGGTTTCCAGAACTATTTTGAGTAAGGGTGAAGAGAGTGGACATCCTTGTCTTGTTCCTAATTTTAGAGAGAAAGCTTTCAGTTTTTGTCCATTTAGTATAGTATTAGCTGTTGGTTTGTTATAGATAGCTTTTATCAGATTGAGATAAAGACCATCTATTCCAATTTTTTTAGGGTTTTTATCATGAATGGGTGCTGGACTTTATCAAAAGCTTTTCTGCATCTGTTGAGATGATGATATGATTTTTATCTTTAGCTCTGTGATATGGTGTATTACATTTATGGATTTACATAAGTTGAATCATCTCTGCATCCCTGGGATGAATCCCACTTGGTCATGGTGTATAATCTTCTGGATGATTTGTTGCATTCTGTTTGCCAGTATCTTATTGAGGATTTTTGCATCTGTGTTCATTAGGGAGATTGGCTTGTAATTCTCTTTCTTAATTGGGTCCTTCTTCAGTTTTGATCAGGATAATGCTTGCTTCCAGGAATGAATTTGGGAGTATTGTTCCTCTTTCAGTTTCATTAGGGTTTGAGAAGTAGGTCTTCTTTAAATTTCTTGTAGAATTCAGCATGGAATCTGTCAGGGCCTGGGCTTTTCTCTGTTGGTAGGTTTTTAATTACATCTTCAATTTCATTGATTGATTTTCTTTTAGGTTTTTTATATTTTCTTGATTCAGCTTTGGTAATTCATATGTATCTAAGAATCTGTCCATTTCGTCTGTATTTTCCATCTTATTAGAATACAGGTTTCAGAGTAGGTATGAATTCAGGGTTTGTGGGTTTTATTTAACCTTTCAAAGAACCAGCTCTTCGATTCATTTATTCATTGTATTGTTTTCTAGGTTTCCATTGTGTTAATTTTTGCTCTGATCTTTATAATTTCTTCTCTATAGGAGCTTTTGGCTTAGCCTGCTGTTCTCTTTCTGGAATTTTGAGGTTACCATTAAGTAGTTTATTTGCACGTGCTGTTTTCCTGATATGGGTATTCACTGCTATAAATTTCCCTCTTAAGACTGCTTTCATTGTGTCCTACAAGTTCTGGTATGTTGCATTTCATTATCATTTAATTGTAGAAACTGTCTAATTTTTTCTTTAATTTCATCTGTGACCCATTGGTTGTTTAGGAGGGTAATATTTATTTTCCATGTGTTTATGAAGTTCTTGTGGTTTCTTTTGCCATTGATTTCCAATCCAATTTCATTGCATTATGGTCTGATAACATGCATGGGATAATTTCAATTCCTTTGCATTTACTTAAGCATGTTCTGTGAGCTAGTATGTGGTCTGTTTTGGAGAATGTCCCATGTGCAGAAGACTGTGTATTCTGATGTTGTGGGATGGAACACTCTGTAGACATCTACTAAGTCCATTTGTTGAACAGTTTGGTTTAGTTCTAATATTTTGTTGTTGACTTTTTGTATAGTTGATCTGTCTTTTTGTGACAGTGGGGTATTGAGATCTCCCAATACAATTGTATTAGTGCTTTTTTGATATTTTATGCCCTTTAATATTTGTTTTATGTAGTTGTGTGCACTGGTATTTGTTGCATATATATTTATGATTGTTATCTCTTCCCCTTGGATTGTTCCCTTTACAAGGATGTAGGTGACCACTTTTATCTGTCTTACCCAGTCTTGGCTTGAAATTCACTTTGCAAATAAAATAGCTACCCCTGCCTTTTTCTGTGTTCCTGTTGTGTGGGGTATGGTTTTCCATCCTTTGACTTTCAGTCTATGAATTTCTTTTTGAATTAAATGTGTTTCTTTTATGCAGCACATTGTTGTATCTTGCTTCTTGATCCATTCTGCCAGTCTGTACCTTTTGATTGGTGAATTGAGACCATTAACATTGATGGTTATAACTGATGTGTATTGACTTATCCCTGTCAAGTTATTTTCCTGTTGTTGGCTCCCCCTGCCCTCTTTTTTCCCTTCCTGTTTGTTTGCCTTGCCTGATAGATTCCTTCTGCTGGGGTTGTTGGAGCTGTAGTCCTTGTTATCTTTCTTTAGAATGTACTTCAAAACATTTTGAAGTGCTGGTTTGGTGGTCATAAATTTCCTCAGATGTTCTTTGTCATGGAAAGATCTTAATTCTTCATCAGTTTTGAAAGATAGTTTCATGGGGGAAATCAGTCTGGGTTGAAGGTTGTTTTCCTTTAGAACTTCAAATACTTCACTCTAAGCTCTCCTTGACTTGAGGGTTTGTGCTAAGAAGTCAGCTATGATTGTGATGGGCTTTCCTTTATAGTGATGTATTTCTTTTCCCTAACAGCTTTTAAGATTCTATTCTTGTGTTGGATTTCTGGGGTCTTGATTAAAATATGATTGGATTAAGATATGATTGGCTGTAAAATTTTATTAATCATGCCTAATTGGAGTTCTGTATGCCTCACTTATTGGTATATCAAATTCTTTTTCTCTACCAGGGAAATTTTCTGCCATGATATCTGTGAACAGTTTTTTTAATATTATTATGTTATCTCCTACAACATTCATACTCATGTAAAAACAAGATCAAACAATGAAGGAGAAAAAAACAAAACCAATGCAATAACAATAAAAAACAAACAAGAGAGAAAGAGAAAAAATAATGATCTACTTCCAGGTATATTTCTGCTCTTACTGGTAGACAGTGTGTGGAGACAGAATCCTGATCCATGTTGATTTATCCCAGCAAGCCAGTAATAGCATTTTGGTGGGTAGTGGATAATCTCTGCAAGCCTACACCTTCTGGCTGAGACCGGACTCATTTGGCCTGTAGCCGTCAGTGCACCTTTTGTGGGCCTGAGCCCAGCTGGTAATTGCTAGATGGAGACAGCAGCCGCTCTGAGTTTTGACCTCAGTCAGCCCCTCTTCAAGATGGTTCCCAGCCATTCACTCTCTTGTGTGGGATGACTGAGCCCTCAGTACTCACCACCAGCTAGTGCAGTCCTTCACATCCACTTCTTCCGTCCACTGCTGTGTCTCTCCATGGAGGCCTCTGGGATCACCAGCTGTCACTGTGTGTCCACAGGTTTAAATTGCTCCTCTTGCACAGTGAGTCCTCTCTCAGGGAGAAGGTACTGCCGGCTACCTCCTTCTTCTTCATGGAAGTTTCTCTCTTTACTTTCTCTGTGGGCTTCACTTCATGCTTCAGATCCTTCCTGGGTCCAGGAGACCGACTTTCCTCCTCCTTGTGTTTCTCATGTTGCTATATTCCAGGGTCTAGATGGCGACTCAGGCTCTTTCTCTGCTGTGTACCACTCTGCTATCTTGGTGCTCCCTCCTGTCTTTTTTTCTCATTAAGTGTGCATTCTCATGAATAGACACTTCATGAAGGAATAAATGTCCTAAGACTGTAATGCAAACCAAGACATTGTCCATGTGTGTCTGTGTCTGTGTATGCCTGTGGTAAAAATCTAATTGTAGGACAGCAAAATTAGAACTGTTGTGAAAAAACAGCAAGGGAGAATGAATGTTTCAGGGGAAATTTTTTAATCTGAGATTTTAAGTGTGTTTAGGGTTTTAGGGAGAGAGTAACTGTTCTCTGCTATGCAAGATTTTCTTAAAGACTACTGAAATTTAGGTTGGGAGCAGTTTTGTAATTGAGGCTTCTAGAAAATTGGATGCTAGTTATTTAAGTACCTTTTCTATTTTAAACAGCACTTTCTCTAACTCCTGAACAAATGACTAGAACAAAGTTATGAGATCATCTCTTTTTTTCTTTTTAATTTTCCATCAATAATTTTTTCCTTAATTGGTTCTGGGTTTCTTTGCATTGATAGTTAAGATAATTTGAATTTGTTTTTGTGAGTAAAAATATTTTTTTTTGGTTGCCAAATATGTTATAATCAGTTCTTCAACTGATATCATAATTGAGGAAGATTAAAGCATGATACACTTTATTTTGTTCTCTTCTGTTTTAAATATTTTCAATCATACAGCTGAGTTGAAAAAATAATATAGTTAACATTATCAAGATTCTAACCTTTAGTATATTTACTTTATTCCATATCTATCCATATATTTATCCTTCTTCCATTCCTTAATTTACTTTATTTTGGTATATTTCAAGCTAAATTGCACAAGTTGGGAAACTTAACCTCTGAATACCTCAACCGTACCTTTTGTTTTGTTTTACTTTGGAGATAAGTCTTTTTGTTTCTCAGGCTGGCCCAGAACTCCTGGACTCAAGTGATACTCCTACCTCATTCTTTGAGTAGCTTGAATTATGCCTGACCCCTTTACCCTTCCCCCCAAAAGACCTACCCTGTTTTTTTTTTCCACTCAGAGTTGGTGTTCTAACACTTTTTCCTCTCTCTTTATTAATATGCTTTATTTTAATTTCAGATTAAATCTCCTCTAATTCTGTTATTAAGCCTTTTCATTATTACTCAAAATTAAATTTATTTTTTCCTCTAGGTTGGACTCTCTTTTTTTAAAAGGTGCTTGGATGAGGGTTTAGCTTAGTGGTAGTGAATGTACTTAGTATATGTGAGGCCAGGGGTTTCTTTCCTAGCACAAAAACAAGTAGATAAAAATAAAAAAGATGGTTCAAAATTATTTCAGGTAATTTTCTTGAGCATTTTTATAATGATAGCATTTCTTTTCTACATTTTGTAATACCATAAGAGTTTTGAGGATAAATTGCTCAATAGCTTTAGACATTAGAAATATTACTTTGCTTTTAACTACTTAGAAGACCTTCAACTAGATTGTGGCCAGGAACTGTATATCATAATTTCTTGTAGTTCACAACTTAATGAAGGGAAAACTCAAGTACTTTTTCATAGATTGACTCTGATATGTGCTCATAATATTCTAGCACTATTGTTCTAAAGTTGAAAATTTAAAAACAAATTCCAGTTCAGTTTTGTCTTTAGCTTTTAATTTGTATTCAGTGTATGTATATTGTATATTCAATATGATGTATATCATTGTGGAATTTAAAAAATCATAGGAAATTAAGAGGTGTTTAATTGTGAGGCATTGTTTTCAGAATAACAGGATATCCTTCCACTTTATAGGCTTTGCATTTCTGTTCCACAAGAGACTGTAATGACTTACTCTCATCATAATATTTTATTTTCTTCTTTTTTTTTTTTTTTGGTTTTTCTCCGGTACCGGGAACGGAACTCACGACCTTGCACTTGCCAGGCGGGCGCTTTGCCGCTGAGCTAAATCCCTAGCCCCTCATCATAATATTTTAGAAGAATAATTTTGTTAAAATAATTGAACAGTGATCACTGAGTTTAATAACCATAATTAATATATTTACTGTATTATTTTAAGATTAGATTCCAGGTAGCAAGTAAAATCCAGTGTATCTTTTGTACTGTTTTGATTGCTACATCTTGACCTTTATATAGTATATCAAGTTTTGCAAATGTTGACAGTGCAGTTAAATAAAAATTATAACAGGAGGAGGTCCTTTCTCTTTGCTGTGCATGTGTGTGTGTGTGTCTGTGTGTGTTTGTCTGTGTGCTCATATAGTTGGAATACTTGTTACTGTTATTATCTGGATCCTTTTATGTCTTCCAGACTTAGTGCTGCCTTGTCTGTCTGGACAAAACTATACTTTGGTCCTTTTAAAATCAAAATTAGTTTGAAATGTTAGGACACCAAAAGACAGAGACTATTGCAGAGGGTTTACATACCCTTCTTCCCTATCAAGGGTAGCATCTAAATTATATGTAAAATTAAATCTTTTTTTTTTTACTTTAAAATGATTAGCTATTTATTCATCTTCATTTATAATTTTGCTAAAGATCTTGATGATCATTTACAAATTTGGTACTTTATTCAGTGCTGTAATGCTAATTCGACCAAAAGATGGGTCCCTGGACTCTCATCTGGGGTGTGAGATCTCTGGAGAGTCAGGGACTGGAGTGAACACACCAGAACAACCCCCTCTCAGTAGTGCCTACATTGGCCCCCTGACTCCAGTAACTCTCACTAGAGGACTCATTCCTTATGCTCAGGAATAGAAATGAACAGCAGCAAGAAAATTGGTTAATGTTAGAAGAAACATGACATACCTGACTGTAAGGCTCTGTCATTCTCTCTCTTTTTTTTGTATTGGGAATCAAATTCAGGGCCTCATGCTTGCTAGACAGGCGCTGTGCTGCTGAGCTACATCCATGGCCCCTGTCATTCTCTTCTTTTAGCTACTCTGTAATGACAATTTGTCACTTTCATTTGTCCAGTTGTGAGAAGGCCTGAAAAGGTTTCTGATGACCACATCATGGGGTGGGTGGGGGCTGAAGGCAATAAGGAAAGGAGCACTTATGTTATTTGTTTGTCATAGCTATGGTCTTGGTGAAGGGGTAGATCAGTGACAATGGAGAGGCCTCTCAGACCTCTGGAGTCAGGGGAGAGTCCAGACCTTGGCAAAGCAACTCAAAGTTCTGTCAAGTGTGGATGGTTTGGAAGCCACAGGTGTTTACACAAGGTATTTTTTTTTCTGCATGTAGTTCTGCTGGTTTTTACCTTCAGGCCTTTCACTATCTGCTCCAGAACCCTGTAGATGATAGGCCTCTTTGAACAAAGTATCTGCAGTTGTTGAACTTTTCAGCAGTGTGCCTGGCTGCTTTGGATCATTGGTGTTTATTATTTTGGGAAATCCTGTTTTTACATCTTAATTAAGGTCTTGAGAACAAATACCTCCCCCAAAAGGGCTCAAGACAAGGTGGGAGAAGGTGAACTGTGCCCTGGTCAGCTACATGGCTGTCTAGGCAACCAAACTTCACTTTCTCTCTATCTGAAGGTTAGACTGTCTAAATATTTTAAGAATTTTGAATTCCACTGCTCTTAGCTTATTGAATGATTGAAAGACATAAAGAAGTCATCCCCATGGGTTATGATTAGCTATCCAGAGTTAATTTTTTGTCTGTGACGTAGCAGATATTTTAAGTTTTGAAAGCCACATGATTTCTGCCAAATTATTCAGCATTGCTGTTGAAGAGTGAAAACAGGTATATGCAGTAGACAAATCAAATGGATACAATTTTAATCAAACTTGATTTAATGAAATACCTAGCAGGTTGTAATTTACCAACCTGTGCAAGTTCAAACCATCTCTTGTGAGAACTTTACTGCTCCTTATGGATGGATACTTCTGTAAAATGAAATTATTGGATAAACAGCATAAAAAGCAACATGTAAGCCTTAAAAGTTTTAATTACACAGATAACTTACTAAATAATAAGCGGGAAGAAAGAAAAACATTAGGAAAACTTAAATGTTGCCATCTTCTAACCCATTCTAGAGAGTTACTACTGTGCTTATGATCTTATCATTTTACATACTAACTAAACAAAAAGTTGAATGGAATTCCTACTCTACATTTATTAAACGCTTCTATGGACACTCAAAAGTCACTTTGTTTATACTAATATTTTAAAATTTTAACTGGGAACCAGAACTGGTGGATTACCCATGTGTAATCCCAGTGCTCTGAGATGCTGTGGGCAGGAGGCTTGAATGTTTGAGTTCAACCTGGGCAGTTTAGCCTCTTAGCAAGATGCTGTCTCAAAATTAAAATTAGAAAAAAGGGTTGGGGATGCAGCCCAGTGTGAGGGTCCTGGATTCAGTCTTCAGTTCTAGTTTGGGAAATGTAGCTGGGCACAGTGGCACATGCATGTAATCCCAGTTACTTGGGAGGCTGAGGCAAGGGAATCTCAAGTTTGAGGTCAATCTGAGCAATTTAGGGAGACCTAGTCTCAAAGTAAAATTAGAAAAAGGATTGGAGGTGTAGCTCAGTGTGAAGGCCCTGGGTTCAGTCTCCAGTACTGAAAAAAATTTTTTTAATGTGATATAAATGTACTTCTTGATACTGTTTAAACTAGATTGGATTGACACCAGTGCTAGTCACAAGAGATAATGTAACAGTTTTTATAAACTTACTGTGTTTTACTATTTAGTATAAGGAAAAAAGTCTCAGAATTATGTTGATGAGAATTGAAGAACAAACTTAAAAGAAATTTTAGCAGGCTTGTTAGTTTTATGTATTGGTCTCTATCATTAACCTGAATGCATCAAACTGTATGTATTTGAAAGTTGGTGCTTTAGAGCTATGGTATAAGAAATCTGGAAACACTAATATTTATATGTGAAGTAAAGAGCATCACTTCTGTTGGCTTTGTAGCTTAGTACCCTTTAATTAAAATACTTACTTTGAACTTATATATTTTACATAAATCCCTCTTAGGTTTTGATGGTTTTATGTCACAGCCACTATATCTCTGCAGATAGCACACTGTGGTTTTAACATGTCACTGTCAGTTGCACTTCTGCATAAAATAGTATGAACTCATTGTTCTTTATTTCTTTGAAATCACTTCCATTGGTATTGTTTAGATCACTGGTTCTGCCTCATTCAGAGGAGGTGTATCTTCTCTTGCCAAGGATGACCAGAGTTAAGCTTTTTTCTATCTGTAAATTAGGAGTTAAAAGGCCTAATTACTTCCATAATTTAACTTATAAATTACAGGGTTGGTAAAAATTTTAAATGATTATAAAATGACAAAGTATGAAAATAAATGTTTATGTTTTCTTAGATTGTTTTCTTATTTGCCTTATTGTCAAATTTCTGTAGTTTCTGAGTATTTACTCTTAATTTCTGTGTTTATCTGTTTAGGAGAAGTAGCAGATGGGGACCTTTGTTCTGATTAGGTATTATGGAGCTCCACAGCAGTAAGGGGAAGGGCTGTTTAGATTCATCTGCTACTTTTAAACCAAAATATAGTTTCTTTGGTGTTCAATTCGACAGTCTCCCCTTATCTGCTTTTGAAGAGGGTAATACTCAGCCAGTAAGAAAGAGCTTTAAGAAGGCAATTTGTAGATGTTAGCATTATCTCCCCTTGTAGGTACAGAAAGCCTTGTTTAAAGAGAGTGGTCTTGGTTAATGTTTTGTTTACCTGATACTGAAAAATCATTATGGTGGTACTGGGTTTTTATGTCTGTTTCTGATTATTCCAGCAGCTATCTCTCAAATCCATTTTAATGAAGGTGACCTATTTCATATATGTTTACAGCAATTTTTTTCTTTATGATTTATACGTATTCATATATATCTGTATGACATTTGCCCCTTCCATCTACCTAAATGTGCCCTTTTTCAACTCTTTATATCATTGAATTGCTTTAGTGACTTTTTATACAGCCTTGAGGCTGGAAGTGGTGTGAAGGCATACATTCCAATCTTCTTTGCACTTACTGTCTTTTTCATTGTAGAGAAGAGGTTGGTAAACCATTGCCATCTGGCCTGACACCTGTTTTTGTAAGTAAAGTTTTATTGGACCACCGCCACACCCATTTGTCAACATGCTGACAACATGCTGTCTATCTATGGCTGGTTTTTCGACACGAGGAGTAGTTGCCATGGAGATCTTATGGTCTGCAAAACCAAAAATCTTTAGTTTGTAGCACTTAACAGAAAAGTTACCAACTGCTGATAAGTATGGCAGTCTCTAATAGAATTCATTCAATATTTCACTATCTCTCAAAACATTCAGTTCCTAGTTGGGAAGTTCCTATTTACTTAGAGCAAAAAATTTTCCATTTTAAGTAACCTTCTTGGATACAGGATAGTCCTTTAGGATTTTTAAGACAACTTTTATGCTTATGGCTTATGTCTTTCTACAACAATCTACTCAAGCATTGACACACATATAAGAACACAGTTTAATATTCTTGTGGGTGTGACTGGCTCGTTTTTTCTTTGAAGTTTTGCTGTATATTTCCTATATACTAAGCACTCAACTATGTTATTACTGTTAATATGGGATAATTGCATTAACCATTGTAAGCAGCTGTATCACAGCTTAAACTCAAAAGTCTCTTTTACATATCTTGCTATTACATCAGATATTCATCTTTCACTGAACTCATAGCAGGAGCTTTTACTCCTATAACATTCCACTGTATTAGGCTTAGTCCGTTGCGTCAGTATGTTGACAAATTTTTGCATCTTTACTCTGTCATTTACATATTTATTGTTCTTCTTAGCTCTTTGTCATATGAGAATTCAATACCAGTGAGTTACTTGATCAACACCTTGCTATGTTTGCATGGTCTTTATTGAACACAAGTGAAGTTGTTCTGGGAATTTCTCTTAGAGTTTACAGTAAATTGAATTATTGCTCAGCAAATACTGCATGCCCTTTCTCTTGAGAAGTGTACATCTTTGCCTCACTGACTTTGGGCTTAGTTGCTTGGGCTGATAGAATGGAGTTTGGAGTTGCATTAGGCCATTTGTGAAATGACCCTTTCAGAGGCATTGCTGGCTTCCAGCTCTTTTACACTTTCTCCATTTACTATACGAAGAAATTCACCTGTGTGTGTGTGTCTCTCCCTCCCTCCGCCCCCCTCACCTTTTCTTCCTTTGTTGTACTGGAGATTGAGTCTAAGACTTTTGAACTGAGCATCACACCCCCACCTTTATTTTAAATTTTGAAATAGAGTCTTGCTCAGTGGCTAAGTTGCTCAGGCTGAGCTTCAACTCGCAGTCTTCATGCCTCAGCCCCTCAGAGTGCTGGGATTACAGACATATGCCACCATGCCCAGCTACTAATGGAATATTCTTGAGGAAGATGTGAAATTGACTTGCAACTGAAAGCAGGGATGTCCCAGCCAAACTGCAGATTCATGAGCAAAAATTAGTTTTTGGTTTTTGTAATCTGTTTGCATATTGGAGGTGTTACATCGCATTAATTAGCAATAGCTGGCTTATTTAGAGTTAACCAGGGCATTATATTTTTGGAGAATTGTCTCTGAAATGCCTGATTACCTATAAATAAAAAAGTAAGACAGTGCCTAGACCATTATGAATCCTGGTAAAGGGAGATCAAGGGTAAGTTTTGGGCCTGATATATGCTGAAGTATATGGCATAAGACAAGGGATCCCTAGAGAAAAGAGAATATAATTGCTAAACACAACATACAGATCATGCTGTTCTAGCTGTGTCTAAAATGTTCTTTATTTTTTGTGCTTTATCTTGCTACCATTTTCAAGATGTGCTATTACTTTCTATTCTATTTTCCTATCTCTCCGTGTCTCCATTTTTTCCCACATTGTCTGGCTATCATTGTCAGGATGTTCTGTTACTTTGTATTCTATTTTCCTGTCCCTTGCTAGTCTCCAATTTTGTTTCCTACTCTTGGAAATAACTCATGTTTTCACAGACAGTATGTGCTATGTAAAGAAATAATGTAGATTAAAAAGCATTGGAGTTCTAATTCTGGTTTTAGCATTTGTTAGCATCATCACCCTACATGAGTTACAAGTAACTTAAAACTGTTTTCTACATAGGAAGTTAATAAATAACTTACAGTTGTTGCTAAGCTTAAATAAGATAAAGAAGTCATTAGCTCAGAGTAATTTGTATATGCAGTCATTTAGCAAATATTTATATTGAGTGAATTCTGAGGAATACCATGCTTTGCACATTATCAAAAATTCAGTGCATTTAAAAGTGTTTTCATAGTCTTGTTCCTAAAAAGTAGTTGATGTCACATGGATGCCAAGTGAAAGGAAAAGAGATTCTAATCCCATTTTTACAATAAGGAACATAAATATTTGCCACCAGAAATCATGGAACAATCATGAGATTTTATTATGGTTTTGTACTTTACTTCAGGACTTCTTTTTTGCATTATCCTTGGCAGTAACTAAGTACTGTCAGTGTCCAGTAGAATATGAATCCAAAATGAAATACCAAATTTGCTGTTTCCTTTTCTAGATAACTTTTTGAAAATACAAATGCAAGTATATATCATAATATCTAACAGTGTGGGTAGCTGTACTCTTTCCTTCCTTCCTTCCTTCCTTCCTTCCTTCCTTCCTTCCTTC
>NW_004955414.1:18432876-18445301 GCF_000276665.1 Chinchilla lanigera
TTTTCCTTTTTCCTTTCCTTCTTTCGTTTTTTTCCAGTACTGGGAATCAAACTCATGACCTCACACTTGCCAGGCAGGCACTGTGCCACTGAGCTAAATCCCCAGCCCCGTCTCTGTATTATAACCTTGGATGAAAGACAATAAAAAGCAGTGAAGGAATTATCCTATTATCTGGACATGTACTTTCTATCAGACATTTTGACAGTGTGTTTAAGAATTTTTAAAAAAACTTAATAATTATGCTTCTAACAATTTAGATGATATAGAGATACACAAAATAAAATTAATTGTTGCCTTTTCAAATTCACTCTTATGTTTACCATGAGTCTTTTTAAATTTGTTAATTTAATTTGTAGTTTTTTCCTTTATTAAAAATAAAAGTAAGATTGGGGCTGGAGATGTAGCTCAGTGATAGAGTGGTAGCCTAGCATGTATGAGGCCCTGCGTTTGATGTCAGCACAAAAGAAAAAAAAAAGATGCACTCACGTTTATCCTGCATCCTGTCTTTAATATTGAACAATACTTTTATCAGTGATATTTTTTCCAAGTGAGCACGTAAAGACTTCACTTTTATTGGCAGCATTATAGTTCATACTGTGAATGTAAATTAAAACACACATTCATTGATTCACAATCTGTTAATTTATATTAAACAATACTATAATAAACATCTTCATTTATGTTGTTATAGTTGTGTTTTTATTTTGATAATTAGAAAATGCATCCCTGAAAGCATCTCTGTATTTAAAATAGAAACTAATAGGTAAAAACAATTAAAATACTTTTTATAGTTACTTAAAAATGCTATATCAACTTCTTTTTTTAACCAATAATTCAAGAGGATCGATATACTTTACCCTTACCAGCAGTGGACATTGCCATTCATTAATATATTTTTTTTGCCAACCTGGGCCAAAAATGGCATCACATTTTAAGTTTCATTTCTCTGGATACTAATGTTTATGCATATTCCTATGTTTGTGGCTATTTGTAGTACTTTTTGTTGCAGTAACTGTTCAAATCTTTTTTTTAATCAGTTATTTTTCTCTCACATTATTTCATAGAGGCTTTTCGAAAATTCTTGCACTAATTCAGGCAAGAGGTCTTACTTGCTTTCCTTCTTTGTTTTAGAAGATTTTTACATAACAAAAAATGAATTATTTTTATCTAGTGTATTGCTTGTTTCCTATATAGCATTTCCGCACTGATTGCCTAATTCTGTAGTATCACTAATATATAATACAATATATGATATGATATGATATAATATAGATGCTTAATCTCTAATGGACATACTTAAATGGGTAGAATCTTACAGTAAAGATTTTTAAGGGGGCTGGGGATTTAGCTCAGCAGCACAGCACCTGCCTGGCAAGCGCGATGTCGTGAGTTCGATTCCCAGTACTGGGGGTGGGAGATGATTTTTAAGTAACTATGAATAGTAAGGTTTTTATATTGATTTAATTGAACAGTAATAAATAAGGAAGTAGTGATAAAATTTTATACTTGAGTTTAAGAATGAAATATTCAGTATTTGCACTGTTTTATTCACTATGCTACACTCATTTTATAGTCTCGTTTTAATTCTTAAAGCAACTTTAATTCTCACAAAAAAAGAGAACTTTAGTTTTCTTTATTAGTTGAATATCCGTGGGTTAGAGTTGAAATTTGTGGTAGGGTGCAGATTGGAGATCTCCATTGCAGCCCTTTTTACTGATTACATGAACTACCTGAGTTCCTAAGACTCTTTTCTTGAGCTACAGCCAATTGTCTTCCCACTGTCCTTCATGGTAGTTAATGTTATCTTTGATTTTACAAAGTTCCAGGAGACATAAGGTAATTTTAAATTAATAACAATGAAAAGGTGATTATACTTTGCTTGCAATAGATTTTACTTAATAGGATAACAAAACTTAATACTTTCAAAAATCTGGATTTCTTCTGTAAATTTGTTGGTATGAAAGTAGTTTGTCCACTTAGGGTATATTTTTAAGAAATATTTTCTGGGTTTTTGCTTTAAAATTTGTCTTACTTACATATGCAGAAAAAGTAGTATGTGCCTGTTTTATTTAATTACAGCCAACCTGAAAAGTATCATATGTAAAAAAAATAGAAACTTTAGGAGAACTGTGTTGCAATTGTAGGAAAAAGAATAGTTAGAGAAATAGTATGTACAGATTTTTGTGGAATAGTTATATAGTTCATGGCTTTGCCAAGGTAGGGTTCACCTGGTAGTTGAAATCCAATTCTTGCTTGTCATTTCAAGTGGAATATTCTGACACACATAATTCCTTGAAGAAAGGAATGCCTTTTCTTTTTCTTTTTAAACATTTTTCAAATTTTTAAAATTTTATTATACATGTTTGCAGTTCGTGCAATTTGCAGTCATCTTGGGGAATGTTTACATGTACATAACACATCTTGTTTCTTTCTTTTTAAAAAAATCCCTCCTCTACTCCAGTTTCCCTATCCCATTTTTCATTCTTGTTGATATTATTCTTAGTTCATGTTATGGCATATGTTTATATTAGTTGAGATTATTAGGTTCCTGTACATGGCGTATCTTCATTCTTACTTCTCCTCCTTCTCCTCCTCCTCACCCCTCATGCTTATTCTCTTGCATTGCTTGCCTATTATGAGATCCATCCCTTGTTCCTTTCTATCCATCCTTTATTATTTTCTTTGTACTTTGCTTCACTCAAATAAGAGATGCCATACAGTATTTAAACTTGTGTGTCTGGTTTGTTTCACTCAACATTATATTTTCTAAGTCCATCCATTTTCCTACAGATGTCTCAAGTTTGTCATTCTTTATAGCTGAGTAGTATTTCATTATATATAGATACCACATTTTCTTTATCCAGTCATCTATTGTTGGGTATGCAGACTATTTTAGGTTTTTTTTTTTTTAGCAATTAGCAGTTGTGCTGTATAAACCTTGGTATGTGTGTATCCTATATCATGATGTCTTAAGCTCTTTTGAGAAATCTCCATACTGATTTCCATAATGGTTATACTAGTTTACATGCCCACCAACAATGAAGGAAGAAGGGTTCCCTTTTCACCTGTAGTCTCTCCAGCGTTTGTTGATTGATTTCTTAATGATTGTGGTTCTTTCTAGAGTAATACGGAATCTTCACATTTTTAAAATTTGCATTTCTCTAATGGCCAGAATTGTTGAGCATTTATTTGTTGCCCACTTGTATTTTTTCCTATGTGAAGTGTCTGATAATTTCTCATTCCCATTTCTTGACTGAGTCTTTAATTTTAGGTGATTAATTTTTTTTAGGTTTTTTTATATATTCTAGGTACTGATCCTCTGAGGAGTAGCTGGCAAAAATCTTATCTCATTCTGTAGGTTATCTTTTTATTCTAGTGATTGATTCTTTTGCTGTACAGAAGCTTCTTATAAAGCTGATATAATCTCATTTGTTAATTTTTGTGCAGTTGAGGTTTTGTTTGGAAAATCCTTTCCTACACCTATGTCTTCAAGTCTTTTATCTATTTTATCTTCCAGTGGGTTTAATTTTCATGTTTTCAGGTTTAGATCCTTGATTCATTTTGATCTTAATTAGTACATGGTAAGAGATAAGGATCCAGTTTCAGGCTTCTGCACACCAGTAACTAGTTTTCCCAGCACCACTTGTTGATTCGGCTATCTTTACTCCAGCATATGTTTTTAGCCCCTTTGTCAAAGATTAAATACATAGCTGAATGTACCTGGGGAAGTTTCTATATCCTCAATTTTGTTCCATTAATCTACATACCTATTTTTGTTCCAGTACCATGCTGTTTTTATCACTGTAGCTTTGTAGTATAGCTTGAAGTCAGATATTGCTGTGCTTCCTGCTTTGCTTGTGTTACCCAAAATTGCTTTTGCTATTCTGGGTCTCTTCTGGATCCATATAAATGTAAGAATTATTTTTTCTATATCTGTAAAGTGTGCTTTTGGGTATTTTGATTGGGACTACATTGAATCTATGTGACAGTTTGGAAGTATGGCCACTTTGACGGTATTGATTCTGCCTATCTGGGAGCAGGGGCCATCTTTCCATTTTCTGATGTCTTCTTCAGTCTCCTTTTTTTTTTTTTTTTTTTTTTTTTTTTTTTTTACAGTGTACTGTAGTGTTCACTGTAGAGGTCTTTCACCTTTTTGGTTAGGTTAATTCATAGGTATTTCATTTTCTTGAAGCTACTGTGAATGGAATTACTTTCATAATTTCCTTCTTGTGTTCTTTATTGGTGTACACAAACACTAATGATTTTTGTGTGTTGATCTTGTATCCTACTTCATTGCTGAAGTTGGTTATTAATTCTAAGAGCTTTTTTGGTGGAGATCTTTGAGTCTTCTATGTAGAATATCATGTCATCTACAAATAATGATAATTTGAGTTCTTCTTTTCCTCTGTATCCCTTTTACTTCTTTTTCTTGCCTAATTGCTCTGGCTAATGTTTCAAGTACTATGTTGAACAGAAGAGGTGGTAGTGGACATCTTTGTTTTGTTCCTGATTTTAGGGAAAATGCTTTTAGTTTTCCCCCATTTAGTATGATGCTGGCTATTGGTTTGTCATAAATAGCTTTTATCATATTCAGCTGTGGTCTTGCTGTGCTTTTTCTCTTCAGAGTTTTTTTTTTTTTTTTTAACCACAAAAGGGTGTTTGATAGGGCCTTTCCTGCATCTGTTATGATCATATGGATTTTTTTTAAATCTTGCTTCTGCCTATGTGATGTATTACATTTATTGACTTATGTATGTTGAGCCCTTCTTGCATCTCTGGAGTGAAACCTACTTGATCATGACATATGATCTTTTGTATAATGTTCTGCATTCTGCTTGCTAATATCTTGTTGAGGATTTTTGCATCTGTGTTGATTAAGGAGATTAGCCAATAGAAGTTTTATAGAATTCAGCAGTGAATCCATCAGGTCTTGGTCTTTTTTAGTTGGTGGATTCTGTCTTACTGTGTCAATTTCATTTGTAACTCTATTTATGTCTTCTTGGGTTAGTTTTGGTAGTTTGTGTGTGTCTAGCAGTCTGTCCATTTATTCAAAATTTGCTAATTTGTTGGAATGTAGTTATTCAAAGTAGTTACTATGAATTTCCAGTGTCTTTTTTGATTTTGCCATTTTCATTTCTAATTGTATTGATGTGAGTCTTTGATTGCTTTCTCTTGGTAAGTCTGGGTAGGATCTTGCCTATTTTGTTTATTCTTTCAAAGAATCTACTCTTCAGGGTTTTTGTACTGTTTCTTTTCATCTCAATTTCATTGATTTCCATCTCATCTTTATGATTTTCCTCCTTAAATTTAGTTTGGGGTTTGTTTGTTGTTTCTCAAATATCTTAAGAGTTCTCTTTTTTATTTTATTGAAAAAAGGTAAAACAGAATTTAATAGCAAAAATAGGAGAATAACAATAGTTAATACATTGCATATTGTCATCTTCAAAGTAGTTCTCAGAGTATGAGATATGGGCATAAAAAATTGTCCAGTCAGTATTAGCATAAACCTTCCTTTTCAGTGAACTAAGAGACACTTATAGTATAACTACCTTGCATAGATCCCTTTTCTCTTCCTTCCTTTCCCCTTTCCCTCATCCTAGTT
Organism: Chinchilla lanigera; assembly: GCF_000276665.1. Classification (NCBI taxonomy): domain Eukaryota; kingdom Metazoa; phylum Chordata; class Mammalia; order Rodentia; family Chinchillidae; genus Chinchilla; species Chinchilla lanigera. The sequence continues at coordinate 18,438,479 of NW_004955414.1, forward strand.
CCTTTTTCCTTTTAAACAATTACTTCCCATTTCACAATATCTGCTGTACATTCTAGACTTTATTTACTCTTTCAATTTCTCACAGCAGGGAGAAAATATGATGGTTATATATGTGATTTATTTCACTTGAGTATTGTCTCAAGTTATATGCATTAACTGTAAAAGTCTCAAGTTTATCCTTCATTATGGCAGAGTAGTATTCCATTGTATAAGAATACCATTTTTTTTTTATCCAATCCTCAGTTGATGGACATTTGGGTTATTTCCAATATTTAACTGTTACAAATTGTGCTGCTATAAATATGGGTGCACATATATCACTGTGGTACAATTTTTAAAATTTTTCTGGGAAGAGACCCAGAAGAGGAATAGCTGGGTTGAATGGGATCTCTAATCCTACCTTTCGGAGGAATCTCCACACTGGTTTCCACAATGGTTTCACCAGTCTGTACTCCCACCAACAGTGAAGAAAGGTTCCTTTTTCCCCACAGCCCTTCCAGCATTTGTTATTGATTGATTTCTTGATGATAACCATTCTTTCTAGAATTAGATGGAATCTCAGTGTTGTTTTAATTTGCATCTCTTGATTAACCAAAGATGTTGAACATTTCTTCATGTATTTATTTGCTGTTTGTATTTCTTCATCTCAGAAGTATATATTCATCTCAGCTGCCCATTTTTGGATTAGGTCTTTGAATTTGAAGCTGAGTTTTTTCAACTTTTTATATGTTCTAGATATAAGCTCTTTGTCTGAGGGATGATTGGCTAAATTTTTTTCTCATCTGCAGGTTGTCTTTTCTCTATGTTGCTGATTTCTTTTGATATGCAAAAGCTTTTTAATGAGATCCCACTTGTTGATTATTTGAAATATTTCCTGTGCAGTTTGCATTTTGTTCATGAACTCTGCCTACACCCATGTCTTCAAGATTTCTACCTACTCTCTTTTCCAGTAGATTTATTGTTTCTGTTTTGATATTTAGATCTTTGATCCATTTTGAATTTAGTTTAGTGCATGGTGATAGACATAGGTCTAGTTTCAGTCTTTGGCATATAGAGAGCCAGTTTTTCCAGCACTGTTTATTAAAGAGGCTATCTTTCTTCCAGTGAACATGTTTTGCCCCTTTTCAAAGAGTGTGTTTGTAGTTGTGTCTGCATCTTCTGATCTGTTGAACTGATCCTCAGGTCGGTCTTTCTTTTTTTGCCAGGACCATGCTGATTTTATAACAGTAACTTTATAGTATAATTTCAAGTCAGCGATTATGATGCCTCCTGCCTTGTGTTTGTTGCCCAGGATTACCTTTGCTATATTCTAGGTTTCTTCTGGTTCCAAATGAATTTTAGGAATGTTTTCTGTAGTTCTGTGAGGTATGCTAATGGTATTTTGATGAGGATTGCATTAAATGTGTATAACAGTTTTGGGAGAATGGCTGTTTTCACAGTGTTGTTTCCTCCTGTCCATGAACAAGGGTTATCTTTCCATTTTCTGCTATCTTCTTCAATCTCCTTTTTCAGAGTACTGTAATTTTCAATATACAGATCTTTTACTAACTTTATTAGATTGATTCCTAAGTATTTCATGTTTTTGGATGCTATTGCAAAGAGTGTTTCCCTAATTTCGCTCTCAATGAGTTTGTTATTTGTGTACAGGAATGCTACTGATTATTGAGTGTTGACTTTGTATCCAGCTGCATTACTGAATTTGGTTATAAATCTGGTAGTCTTTTGGTGGAGTTTTGGGGGTCTTCTATGTAGAGTTTCATGTCATCTGCAAATAATGATAATTTAACTTCTTCCTTTCCTACCCTTATTCCTTTTATTTCTTTCTCTTGTCTAATTGCTCTAATGTTTCCAGAGCTATATTGAATAGGAGTGGTAGTAATGAACATCCATGTCTTGTTCCTGATTTTAGGATGAAAGGTTTCAGTTTTTGTCCATTTAGTATGATGTTGGCTGTTGATTTTTCATGTATGGCTTTTATCAGATTGAGGTAATGGCCATCTATTCCAATTTTCTGTAGGTTTTTTTTAAAATCATGAATGAGTATTGAGCTTTACTCAAAGCTTTTCCTGCATCTATTGAGATAATCATGTGAGTTTTGTATTTGGCTCTGTTGATATAGTATATTACATTTATTGATTTTCATATGCTGAACCATCCCTGCATTCCTGGGATGAATCCTAGTTGGTCATGCTGTATAATCTTCTTAAAGAGTTCTATTAAGGTTGTCTATTTGAGCTTGCTCTGTTTTCCTAATATGAGCACTGATTATGATGAATGTTGGTCTTAGATCGGGCTGCACATTTTCTGCAAATTGTACCATGATTAACTTCAAGAATATTTTTAATTTCTTCGGTCACCCGTTAATTGTTTAGGAGTATGTTGTTAATTTTCCAGGAACTTTTACCTGTTCTGAAATTTCTTCTTTTGTTAATTTTTATTTTCATTACATAGTGGTCTGATAGTATGCATGAGGTAATTTCTGTTCTTTGATATTTACTTAAGCAGATTTTTTGGACTAGTATGTGATCTATTTTGGAAAAAAGTAGCATGTTCTGCTGAAAAGAATGTAGACTCTTATAGAAGGGTGGAATACTCTGTGCATATGTATATATACATACATATGTATGTATATGTGTGTATACACACATACATATGTCTGAACATGTGTGTCTATATGCACACATACATATGCTTTATTGAGTTATAATTCAGTCATACAATTTACCCTTTTAAAATGCATCATTCAGTGGTATTTAGTATTTTCCTGGTGTTGTACAACGATCACTGCAATCAATTTTATAATATTTTTATGACCTTACAGAAGAAGTCTTGTACCTGTCAACAGTCTCAGATTATTCACCAGTCTCTCCAGACCTGAGCAACCACAGCTTTACCTTTCTGTCTTTGTGGATCTGCCCACTTTGGTCACTGCATATAATTGGAATCAGGTCTTTTGTAATTGGCTTCTTTTACTTAGCATACCATTCTCAAGGATGTCCATGTTGTACCATGTATCAGTACTTCTTTTTATTGCTGAAAAATGTCTCATTGAATGCATATACTAATGGATACACTGCATTTTACTTATCTGCCCATTAGTTGAAAACACTTGGGTTGTTTGTACTTTTATGTTGTTATGAATACTGCTGCCCCGAGTGTTCACGTTATATAGTTTTTTGAGTTTTAGTAGTGGAGACTGAGCTCAGGGTCTAGACATGGGAGGCAAGCACTCTACCACTGAGCTGTATACCCAGCCCTTTCTATTTTGATACAGGGTCTTGCTGAATTGCCCAAACTGTACTCAGATTGGTCATTTTCCTGTCTGAGCCTCCTGAGTAGCTGGGATTATAGGCATCCACCACCATGTCCAGCATCCTTAACAATTTTTTAAATGGACATTTTTTTTTTCAGTTCTCTTGGGCATATACCCAGGAGTGGGCCATTTAGTAACTTAACATTGTCAGGAACTTCCCAGCTGTTTTCTAAAGTAGTTACACCATTTTGCATTTTTAAAAACAATGTATGAGACTTTAACTTTTCAGCATCTTTACTAGCAGTATTGTCTTTTAAAATTTTAGCCGTCTAGTAGGGTGGTGCAAAATACTTTTGCATAGTAAATAGAATATAGTACACTAAGCATCTTCATGAGAATATATTGAAAAATGTTTTTCTAAAGTCAGGTATTTTTCCCCCTGGAGTTCTTGAGGGCTGAGACTGTGACTCAGCCCTCTGTTTGATTTTAGGACCAAGGAATGAATGAATGTTACTAAAGTAAAGGTGCAATAAATGCTTCAAGGAGCATAATTAAAGTACCTTGTTTGAGTTTACCATAAGGAACAACCATTTCAAAGCTGGAGCTAAAATCATTTTGAAAAGAGCTTTGAATGGTGCGTTTATTTTGTTTTATCAGTAGATTACTTTGTTACCACTAATGAGTTAAAAAAATTACCTATTTCTGGTTGGCTATAATCTTAACAGTAAATGTATTAACATTTAAAGTTTATGTTACATTTTAAAATAATGTATTTGATGTCTATGAAAAATATCATAATCTCTACTTTCAAACATTTGAGAAAAATCCTCCCTTAAGAAAATGTAGCGGGAGTGTGGATGTAGCTGCCTGGCAAGCACAATGTCCTGAGTTCAATTCCTGGTACAAAAAAAAAAAAGGAAAGAAAATGTAGAGCAAAAGAAATTTATGATACTTTGCAGCATAGAGTTCTAGAAATCATTGAGTTCGATGTCTGTAGAAAAAGTAGTTGCATCTCATGCTCTTCACCAAATAAAGCAAGTAATGTCCCATTTTAGTACAGAAGAGGGAATTGAGGGGTGAGTAGGGCAAGAGAGATAAGAAAAAAATTCCATTTTTAGTCCTACAGAATCAAAAATCGAACAACAGTGATTGACACAACTTTTTTCTCGATAGAATTGCTAAAAAATGCCATTTGGAAACTAAGGAACATGATGACTTAAGAACAAGATTCAGGCTGGGGATTTAGCTTAGTGGCACAGCCCCTGTCTCAAAAGCGCAAGGTCCTGAGTTCGATTCCCAGTACCAAAAAAACAAAGAGAAACAAATATGAGTCAGATGTAGCCAATCAGCTAATAACCCAACAGGGGAACCAGTCATGTAGCCGGGATATAATGGAAAGAAAAACGGTATTAAAGGGGCTAGGGATTTAGCTCAGTGGCACAGTGCCTGCCTGGCAAGCGCAAGGTCGTGAGTTTGATTCCCGGTACCAGAAAAAACAAACAAACAAACAAAAAACCCCACAAGATTCAGAAACTTTTGACAACTTGTTGGTATTTAATAAATATTTTAATTTACAAAGGAAACTTCAATTTGATAGATTTTATCTTAAGCCTATTTTATGTTCCTGAATGAGAAAGAAAAATGCCTTACATAAAATAAGAATGGTTTTTGCTCCTATTTTGCCAGAGAATATTTCTGTCATGCTTGTGAGATGAAATAGTCAAAAGTTTATAAATTTCTGTTTGTATTATATTGATAAGAAAAGGAGCAACCATCAGAAGACACCTGGCATTAATAAGGTAGTGCTGTTCAGCCAGAAGAGCTTGGAGATAAAGATGGAATAAGCTATGTATGGTGTTTGAGAGCTATATATCACGTGTGTGTGTGTGTAAAAGTGTATGTGTTTATATATCCCACACATATTGAAGTAGTGCCCTTAATGAAAACACTCTGCTTCCAGCAATTAAAAAAAATCCCACCCAACTCTGCTTGTTTTTCCACATGACTGAGGAACAATTGCAGCGTCTACTAGGAGCCCTTCTCCTCTTCCTGGGAAAATACCAGGGTTGCTGGCATTTACATAATCGTCTTTAGGGCTATTGTGGGCGGGTTTGGGTTGCTGACACAGAGCCGCAGACTGGCCACCTGTCCAAAACAAATGAACTCAGGCTTTGTGCAGCATTATCTGGTTCTCCACAGTGTTACTTCTGAGTAGTGAATAATTTGATAAAAATATTATAAAACTATTACTTAGGAAATCTTTATGTTGCTATTAAATCCTGCATTTTAGGGGGAAAGAACTTTTCTTTCACAGGCGTAACTATGATATGTATTTTCAGGCTCCACTGGTATAGTTTTATAACTGCTTTTGCGCAATTATCCTCATGAATATTCATTAGGAATGTGAAAATTTTAAAAGAATCTTTGAAAATGATTTGTATATATCCTTCTATCAACTATAAATTAAGTATTGTCTGATGTTTTCTAGAAGTTTATTTTTGCTTATGTATAACACTTAAATACTTAATGTGAGCAAAGAAAGAAGAAATACTTAAGGTCTTAAAATAGTACCCAGTTCTTCTTCATTCATTTTCCTTGATTATTAATCTAACAGCACATACATGAATTTTTGAAGTCTTTATCCTAATAGTGCACACACTGCTATGTTAAATACTTTTATTAGTCATTTCCATTCAGCTTGTTGTGAACATACCCATGTGCATTGTTTATTTTTAATTATATGTGACAGACCTACATGTAGCATAATGTTGATATTTCTTACAATGATGACAATGGAATTTTTTTTGTACTGAGAATCAAACTCAGGACCTTGCGCTTGCCAGGCAGGTGGTGCACCACTGAGCTATGTCCCTGGCCCCTGAATTGAATTTTTATGTTAAAATTAACTTGTAATTGATAGACCCAGTAATCATATTGTATATAACAATATCAAGTTAGTGGTGAGTGAATTAGTAAATGCTTTTTAAAGATTACTTGGCAGAGTTTGTTTTGCCTGATTATGATAGCAGTTATGTCTCCTGGTTTTTGATTATTTATTGAATGAATGAAAAATTGACTACCATTAAGAGACATTGTTGAGTACCTATAGTAGTGTACAGATCCGGTACTTTATATTATTTTACTTGATTCTCACAACAGCCTATTAAGATCCATTTATGGACCTCATTTTCTCAATAGACTAATTTTTAGAGTGGTTTTAGTTCATAATTAAACAGAAAGTATAGAAGAGTTCTCATATACCCCTTGTCCCATATACATACAGCTTCCCTTACTCTCAGCATCCCACATCTGAGTGGTACATTTGTTAGTCAGTGAATCTGATACATTATTCTCCTATGTCCGTAATACGTTAGGGTTTATTCTTTTTTTTTTTTTATTTTAAAGAATAAAAGAAGGATAACATAATAATAGGGGGGACTTAGCAAATTACAGACAAAATGGTAGGAAATTATCAATGGTTATCATTTTACATATTATTGTCTACAAAATAGTTTCTCAGGAAAACAAATAGACAAATAATAGTGAGTTACAGACAAAAGAGGTAGGAGA
>NW_004955414.1:18447421-18454841 GCF_000276665.1 Chinchilla lanigera
GGGAGCCAGCAGGCAGGAAGCTAGCCAGCCAGAAGGCTGGCGCTCCCCACCCGCAGCTCCCTGTGCGCCGGAAGCCCTCCCTCCGGGAAACCCTGAGGCCGGGAGTGAGTCGTCGGTCGTTAGGGTTTATTCTTGATCCTGAGATCAGCTGTACATTCTCTGAATTTTGATAAATATATAATGACATATATTCTCAATTATAACGATATATAATACATATAATCACATGTAGTAGTTTTACTGTCCTAAAAAATCTTCTGTATTATTTGTTCCTCTCTTCTTTCAATTCTTTTACTATCCCTGTAATTTTGGCATTTCCAGAAGATAAAGAAATTCAAGATGAAGGTAAGTAAACTTGCTAAGGTCTAGGCATTAAAGCCAGGATGTTATTCTAACCTATATGCCAGTGATTTTCAACAGTGGCCATACATTAAAATCACTACTAAAGTTTGTTAAAATACCATTATCTTCCTCTCTAGAGTCTGATTCAGCTGGTGAATTAATACTACGGTATTGTAACTGCCTGGTGGAGTGACCTTTAATTTGATTTGTAGTATTGGTACTATGGATTGAATCCAGAGCTTCAGGCATGATAGGGAAATGCTCTCCAACAGAGCTATGGCCCTAGCCCCCTCATTTAAAAATTTCTGAAATAGGATCTAACTAATTTGCCAAGGCTGGTCTCCAAGTGGCATTCGTTCTGTCTCAGTCCTTTGAGTACAGGGGATTACAGGCATGTACCACCAAGCTTGCCTTGGAGTGACCTTTTAAAGTTGCTTTAGAAATTCTGGTGGAACTTTGCAGCAGAGGATTTTCATTGTTGTTTTTGGCTCATTTACTTAAAATTTGCAAAAGCTCTCAGTTTTTTGTAAACTGATAGTTTTTGCAAATCGGTCTATAGCAGTATAGAGTATGTAACGTTAAGAGCTGATGATTATTTTGATTTTTTTAAATACTCTTTATGGATAAATTTGCAGAGATCTAAGTTGTTATGGTTTATTGATGTGACTCCTAACTTGAGATGTTTTTATGAAAGTGGGAGCTTTGATCTTTATTTTATTAATGTAGGCTTAGCTTGTGGTACTCAATTTTAGTATTAGTAACAGTTTCTCATGAATACATTTATATTGTAAGCTTAGACAGCTGGAAATTACTTCTGTAAAGAAGAGGTATGTTTGAATTTTGTGTGCTACCAAAATCAAATTAGATAACCAACAGGAGAATTTTTTAACTTCATGTTTTGAAGGAGGTATAATAAGTTGTTCTTGGAAGTCTTTTTTAAGATTCAGCTTTAATCTACAAATGTAGCTAAACTTGAGAAGGAAACTTGACTTTTTTTAAAAAAAGGTATCATATTTGCCACTAATAGCATATGTGTCTCCTAAATTCCTATATTTGTATTGGTAACAGTTACCTGATAAATACTTCGTTTTAAAAACTAATGCTCCTCAATGTTTCTGTGTCATTAGCATTTTTTATTATATGTTAACCTAGGTTTTTTCTTTTAAAACTGATCTTGAAAGATTAGGTTAATGAGAACTCAGTTTGTTAAAAATAGACATTCAATGAAAACTTTACTCTACAAAAGATACTATTAAAAGAACAAAAAGAAACCTGACACTGTAGCATGTGCCTGTAATCCCAGCTCCTTAAGGGGCTGAGGTGGGAGGAGTATAAATTCGAGGCCAGACTGGGCAATTTAGCAAGATCCTGTCTCAAACTATTAAAAAAAATACATAACTAAAAAAAAGTGTTGAGGATGTAGCTCAATGTGTTTCCTGGGTTCAATATCCAATACTGAGGGAAAAAGAATGAAAAGATAAGCCACAGACTGAGAGAAAATTAATATACTGTGTCAACAAAACATAAAGAACTCTTAAAACTCAGCAGTAATAGAACAAACAACTTAAAAGTGTGCCAAAGATGGGAACAAGCATCTCAGTAAAAGAAGATTTATAGATGGCAAATAAGCATATAAAAGTTGGTCAACATTGTATACCATGAGGGAATTTCCAATGAGATACCACTACTCACCTGTTTGAATGGCAAAATTCAAACAATGACCACACCAAATGCAACAGGAACGGGAGCAACAGGATCTTGAGCAACAGGAACTTTTCATTACTAGTAGGAATGCAAAATGGCACAGCCACTTTTGGAAGCTCAGGACAGCCTTACATGATCAAGCAGTTCTTGACATTTGCTCAAATGTATTGAAAGCATGTTCACACAAAACTCTGCACATGAATGTTTATAGCTACTTTATTCATAATTGCCAAAATATGGAAGCAGTCAAGATTAGTACATGGATAAGCAAACTGGTAAATCAGAAAATGGAATTTCATTCAGCAGTAAAAAACACTGACCTTATCAAGTCACTGAAAGGCTTGGGGGAATCTTACCAAGTGACTGAAGCCAGTATCCAAAGGCTGTATACTGTATGATTCCAAATATATACTAGAAAAGGCAAAACTGTCAAGCTACTAAAAGATTAGAGAATGCCAGCAGTTCTGAAAAGGAGTTGGAGGAAAGGAGAAGGGCGAATGCATATGTGAGGCATTGGAGAGTTTTAGGAGAGTGAAATTATTATAGTGCAGTTGTAGATCTGGGACATAGTGCATTTGTTAAAATTCATAGTTCAGCACAAAGAGTGAATTTTATGTAAACTATGGATTTCAGTTAACATGGCAGTGTTATTTCATAAGTTGTAGCATAATACGAATGAAAGATGTTGATAATAAGGGAAACTGGTACTGGGAACTGTATGGAAACTGCACTTCCTACTAAATTTCTCTGCTCTGAAAATAAAGTCTTTTAATTAAAAAATATGTGTGTGCCAAGTGCAATAGCACACACTTGTAATCCTAGCTACTTGGGAGGCTGAGGGAGGAGGATCGCAAGTTTGAGGTAAGCCTGTACAACTTAATGAGATCCTGTCTAGAATAAAAAGAGCTGGTGATGGAGCTTAATGATAGAGCCCATGCCTAGTATGCACAAAGCCCTGGGATCAATTGCTACATGGGGCAAAATCTCTGTGTGTGTGTGTATTCACACAGGTGCAAGAGAGAATGTGAGTGTGATTTTTCACCAAAATGGGAACTGATTCTATTTAGGAATTACTTACTGGGCAAAAATGGTGACCTGTACTGTGTGTTTATATCCCTGTTCTTTAAAAAACTTATAGACAACACTTAATTAAAATGTATAGTGATTTGAGATAGTATATGATTATATTGAAATGAATTGAGTAGTCAGTATTTTAAACTTCAAAAGGAGACTAGATTTTTTTTAATTTTAAAAAATAAAAGAAGGAAAACATACTAACAAGCATCCATTTACAAAAGAGCAGTACAAACAAAAGTTACAAAGTTGTAGGAAATTAACAGTGGTTGTTGTATTACTTATTGATATCTACAAAGTGGTTTCTCAGGAAAACAAATAGAGACATACAAGATTGATCAAACAGGGGCTGGGCATTTAGCTCAGCGGCAAAAGCACCTGCCTGGCAAGCGCAAGTTCGTGAGTTCGGTTCCCGGTACCGGAGAAAAACCAAAAAAAAAAAAAAAAGATTGATCGAACAAGTAATCATTAACTGATCCTTTCTGTAGGGCAATAGATGACAGTAGTACAACTATGTTAGCTATCTTGTATGTACATACTTATGTAATTTCCCCTTTCCCTTTTCTTTTCCCACACCCCAGTTGCCCTTTACTTTTGAGCATTTTCCTTTCGTTTCACAATGTCTATCATACCTCCTAGTTTTTATTCACTCTTTCAAGGAAGACCTAGATTTAATATAGGATTAACTAGCTGGGTGATCTTAGGTAAATGGCTTAATCTTTTAAAAACTATACATTCCTTGCATTCAGTGATAGTGATAAAAGTTCTTTAAGAAATGTAAACTGTCTAGCGCATGGTAAGCACTCAAGTATTATTTCCAATGATTGTGTTTACCATGTGCCAGGGGAAATGGAGGAAGAATGCCATTCATTTGCCTTAAGCGTCCCATCACATTTTATCTGTTTCTTCTGGATTTCTACCTCTATTTCCAGATAACTGTGGTCAAGCATATGAGATTAGTATTGGTTGCTGATTTAATACATTCCAGTTTCTGCTCTTGAGAAGGAACTGCTTTTACAGCTGTGTCTGAGGTTCAAATGGGCAGCTCAATCATGCTGACTAATGTAACACTTTTTTATTGTACTAAAACAACAGAAACCAGCTTGCCCCCCCCATTAAAAACCTTCATCTCTGCAGATTCTTGGAGATGGGGAAGGAAAGCAGAAGAAGGAAGGAAGTAAAAGGGAGGGCTTCTGTAAAACAGAAGCCTAATACTAGGCTTCTGTAAAGCCTAGTTTTATCTATATTATTGTCCAACAACCCCTCCCTATAAAGAATTAAAAGTGATCAAGATATTTTATATGAATGTACCAGTTCCTGAAATAAACGTCACTGTTTGTATTGCAAGCATACATTAATATAAATATATTCATACATATATTATTCATACATAATATAAATATATTCATATATACTTAACCTTCATATCAGGGAGGCTTACAAATCAGTATCAGATAATCTTTGCTTTGAAAATAGAACTTCAATTTTAAAAGATGTAAGATTACAGTTTTAACAATGTTTACTGACTCATTAATGTTCTAAATAAGCCCAAGCTGGAGATTTTGTTTTAAAAATTCAGAAGCTGTAATTTGTTTTCCTGTTAATAAAATCTTAATAAACTCCCTCAAACTGAGTTTTGCCATGTAATAATTTAAATCATTATTAGAAAATGACTAATAGTGAAAAGTAAATTTCTTATTAATAGCTTCCAAAGTAATAGAAAATTTTACAAAATGTAGGGGGACACAGTTACAAAAGTGTAACTATTACTTTATGCAATCCACTGAAAAGTGGAAAACAGAATTATTGAAATTGTCGAGCTAAGCTAAGTTGGTGCTTTGTAGCCCGTAGAATTTTCTCTTGATTAAGACTTGCCTAAGAATTCCTTTTGGAATAAATGGAGGAACTGTATAGAGAAAACAAGATTTTGTGGGGGTGAAAAAGGTTGATGAAAACTTGAAAATAAATAACTGACATTTAATATTTAATATTAGATTGATTTGCCTTTATTTCTCCTTAAAAGGAGGATAGATTTATAAAATAAATTGCACTCATATTAGCAGCAGCTTTATATAATTGGACATGTAACATTTCCTGTATTTAAATCCAACACAATTTATGCACATATTTTCTCTTGTGAAATTGTCATAAAAACAAAATTCATTAGCGAACTGCTATATCTCAGTGTACTAAAGTATTAAAGGCAATATCAAGTTGTAAGGGGAGTAAATTAAAATGACATATTCCAGTATTTTTAGAACTGTACCTTTCTAAGGAAACACCTTGAAAGATGTGTTTCTATGATTCTATTTTAAGTACTATAACAGTAATAATTTATTTTACTCTAAATTGAGTAAAAGACATTGGAGGGCCTTTTTAACAGAAAGAATAGTTTCATAGGAAATGTAAAGGCACAGATTTCCTATGCACTAAAGAATTATTCACCATCAGACATCAGCAATACAGTTATCTGAGCAACTGATTTGAAGGTAACAATATGCACCGGAATTACAATGGTGAATTCCTACCATCTTGTCTAGTGAAACTCTGTATTATCTCTAATGTTTTATCTACTAATTATTTTCTTACTCTCTTTAATGGTTTGAGCAATCTTCCGTTCTTACATCTGGTAATCTGAGCAATGTAGTTGAGGATAGGAATATGTAACATAACCACTGTTAATTTGTATTATTTTGTCTTGAAACCTTGTATCACTTTAAACGTTCTTGCTGTGATTTGTTTATGTTTGTGATACTGGTATGCTGCTACTGTTCTATTTTTTATTTGTTTCTCATTTACTACTCCCTTTAAAATAAAAATTAAAAAAAGAATTATTCATTATATAAGAGAAGATTGAAAAAGCATGTTAAGTGCGTATACATCAAAAGTTATTCCACTATGCCAGGCCCTGGAAGCTCATTCTGCCTTGTCTTAGTTGATCAAATTCCCTCAAGCTCTATCAGACCCACTTGCAGTGTACCTGATTCTGCATGGGTTTTCCTGACATATCTCAGTGTGGCTTCTCTTTTCTTAGACTTCTGTAAAGCCTAGTTTTATCTATATTATTGTCCAACAACCCCTCCCTTTAATTAAGCAGTTTATAGATCTTACTAGTCTCATCATTCCCAAGGGAAATAGCAGTAGTATGTATATAAAGGCTAAAAACTTCAATGATATTTATTTATTTAGTACTGCAAATTGAACCCAGGGTCTTTGCACTGAACTGCCTTCCTAGCAGTCTCTTTTCTTTTAACTTCTTTTCTTCTTTTCCCTTCCTCCCTCCCTCCCTTCTCTTTCTGTTTTGTATTTTTCTTTCCGGCCTTTAAAAAAATTTTTTTTAAGTATCTTTGAGCCAGGGTCTTGCTAAGTGGCTGGAGTTGGACATGTCTCTTTTAAAGTGTTTGTTTAGTAAATGGGATATCAGGTCTTTCTCAGGGGCACTGCCTGTCAGCTTGGATTTTTTTTTCCTTTAAATGAGTCATATTGTCCTGTGTTTTTGTATGTGTAGTAAATTTTTGTTGCTTTGTTGCTAGACTCAAATTTGAGATCCTCTTGCCTCAGCCTTCCAAAGTGCTGGGATTACAGCACTTTGTACCACCATCCCAGCTCCTCTAAGTGAATTTTTCATTTCAGTTATTTTACTTTTCAGCTCCATATTTTCTTTCTGATTTATTTTTAGGTTCTTTTCTCTTTTTCTTAATTTTTAAATTTTGCTCATACATAATTTAATTTGCTTTCTCTTTGTCTTTCTTAGTTCTTTGCACAACTTTAAGAGTATTCTTTTATAATGTGAATGAATACCCATCCTTTTGTCTTGTCTGGGTTGCTTTAAGTGAAAAGAAATTGTCTTGGGCTGCTATGAAATACATTATGAAATACATAACGTAGTTTAAGTATATCACAAAACTTCCTTTATTTTTATATTTTACTAAATTATTTTATAAAATAACACAAACTTAATAATTAAATAAGAATATGTACATGTGTGCTTAATAACAATAAACAACTATCTTCATGGGCCCATTAACATGTAAGTAGGCTGAAATATTATTGGTAGTCACTGCAATTTACTTGCCATGAAGAACAGATAATACTTGGTACATGCACATTTTCATTGGACTGACTGGCAGGTGCAGAAGATAGAGTTAGCATCCTACTGTGGCCTTCCCTACACAGGATTCTGTTGTCACCTACACAACCTGCACTTGAGCACTGCACAAGTGAGTCATAAAAAATATCACTAGGGGCTGGGGATTTAGCTCAGCGGCAAAGCGCCTGCCTGGCAAGCGCAAGGTCGTGA